>NW_013525024.1:251222-252260 GCF_000836215.1 Papilio polytes | reverse complement strand
CACCCACTCGAACTGCTCGTCGTACTCTGGCATGCAGTTGTCCTTCACTACCTACAACCATATCAACAATTAAATAAATATGAAATCTTACTGCGAATTTTGTCTATATTGACAGATATCTTACGAAACATTCCTGAAAAATTATTCATATGTTTTTATAACATTTACGAGTGTAAGTGGAAAGACGTGTTATCTTACCGCAGTCTTACGCTTAGAGTCCTTAGAGCGCCCCGGCAACAAGTACAACTTGACATAAGGGTCCGGCACATTGGTCGGGTCCTTAAGGGGTATGTTCCTGTGGAGGATATTTTAATCAGAATAAGGAACATATCATTTATTACTTCAATTACATACTGTAAAGAAACTAACATTTATACAATTTCTAACTAAGCATTACCTATTACTATTTATCTTACTGATATTATAAATGAGAATGTTTATATGGATGGATGGATAGATGTTTGTTAGAGTTTGTAGCCTAAACTGCTGGAGGGATCTCGATGAAATTTGGCATAGATGTAGAGAATAGTCTGGAAGGACACAAAGGCCTATACTTTTTTTTTTTTAATTCCACGCCGACGGAGTCACGGACGAAAGCTAGTGTGCAATAAGTGTAACTTACATAATTTTATGTACAACAACGTAAAGCGTCTGATGCTGCATACTGTAGCGCAGCGAGAGCAGGATGCGGCCCAGCCCCGCCTCGCCCGCAGAACTGACACGTTTTAAAACACATTTATTAAACCTTTCACGGTTCACACCAATGAAGTAATATTTTGTTTTAGTTCAATTAACTTACGTAGTTATAGACGATGTACGATGAACAAGTTTCGGCGAATCTCTGCCAGGCGGCAATTCCTCTTGTGGGACATCTAAATAAATGTAGGATGTTTAAAATGCACAGATACATACAATTTATGTTTATAAATTGACACATACCAACAGCCCTCTCGATCTGTTCCACTGGTATAGAATTGTCTGAAGCATTGTCTTGCAAGTTTTCCTCTAATTTTTTCAGCTCCGCGTTTAATGTCAGAG
>NW_013525024.1:230419-251042 GCF_000836215.1 Papilio polytes | reverse complement strand
CATCCGATACCGACTCAGTATCTACGTCCTCCTCCTTTATGGCTTCTTTTAAAATCTACAATGCAATACACATTTTTAAAAAGCTAATGTAGTTTTATTTCCTACTTGCTGCTCTAAATTATAAAAACTTTACTTTATTGCTTACATTTGTGAAATTTAGAATTGTCGCTGTCAATATTCAAATGCACAAATGACAACAAAGACCTTAGACATTGTATAACAATTACCGTTACTATGGCAACCTTGCTTCCTTGACGTTTGTAGTTTGCCAAAGAGACCACACTTTGCAACATGAAGGTTTTTCCAATTTATTTACACCCTAAGTTTAATAGCGTGAAAATATATAGCTTAAAGTATGTCAGCAAGTATAGATATAGATAAAATAGATATATAATTTGAAGTACCTTCAACTGTAGAGCGAGGATAATTTTCGACTCGGGTCCTGATTTCTGCAGCGTGATCGGCTGCGTCAACATGCACAGGTCTTTCTCCTTCAGCAAGGCTCGAATGCTGTACGTCAGTTGTCCCAGGATGCTGCCAGTTTTTTGATCCAATGCCTACATTCACAAGTCACATTATAATAAATTCTCTTACAAAAAAGTCTAACTCCTGTTACATGCAAGTCCCTAACTCAAACATGTTAGGGAAAAAAAATCCGTTACATAAATAAGGCAGTAAATCGATTATTGAAGTAATGACGTAGAAACTGAAGTTTTCATTAAAATTAACGAAAAATTCTTACTTTAATTTCTAATAGATCAATTTCTGGGTTCTGTACGAGGAAGGAGTATCCAATCTCGTAGACAGGGTCGTCTGTGCGCATCTGCACCGCCGTGTTCTCTGTCTTCTTACCCACAGTCACCGTGAGGTACGGGTCGGGCCGAGAAACTGTTCTTGCGTTCTACGAGAAAAATATAAATTGTAAGACATATTCGCACATATACAATACATCAAAATATTGATTATCTTACCGGCAGTTTCTTACAAGAATCAATATAGACGGATAACACAGCCGAACTAAGTTCACCGGTCTTCACTAATTGGGTCTCTGTTATAGCCTGAAAGACACAATAAACAACATTATAAGTAAATAATCTAAATTCATACATTCATTTCAAACTTTTACTCACGTGACTAAGGTCGGTTAAGTCGGTAGATAGTCTATGCCATGAGAGACGAAGGTACACCTTCCCATGTTTTGCTTGCTGCAGAGTTTGCCACTGAAATATACATAAAGAACTCAAAAAAATGTCAGTACAGGTACTTGAGTTACTGTAAGATAATATGTATAGATACATGTTTTGACAATGAAAACTCATGGCTTACCGTATCCAATCGGCCGGCGCGCACAACTTGAGAAATATCCAAGGAACATCTGTAAGTTCACGTAACTTTATTTTTTTTAAATAAATTAACCTTAAAACATTTTTTACAACACTCATAACATTTATTACTATATTGTATTTATTAGAGAACACATTTAACACGCAATGTTAGTAGTATTAATTAAAACATAGGCAAAGCTTTATTAGCACTGTAAGTAAAGCTTTAAATGAACGTTTTCTGCTGAAAGAGAATTTCCAGTTATTTAGATGTGAAGAAAAAGTGAAATTTAAACTCACAACATTAAGATTACAACAGCAAATAAATAAAAAATATGAAAAAATAGGTCAGATGTTAATTTGAAAAATCATTATACGTGAAATTCGAAACAGAAACTGCTATAAAAAAAATTACTAAATTCTAAAGCTAAATGTTAATTTTCTATTTCGAATTTTGCTTAAAATAATATAAATGCAATTTCTATAAAAACTTTTAGTACAAAAATAAAACGTAATTAAAATTTGTAATTAGTGAAAACAATGTTAGTAAAAGTAGTGTAAGTAACGATGTCTATTTCATACAATTTATATAAAGACAAGTATAATGTCTTGTTATTTATTTTAGAGACTACAGAGACGTTACAATTTGGTGACAGTCAATGGCAAGCATTTGTGCCTGGTGCTGTGGTAAACGTGTTATTTCGTTCACTTTTATGTATGAATTTAGTATGTAGAATGGGGTTGCCAGGTTGTCTACATTTTCATTTTAATTGCAAAAATCTTAATACATTTTTGATTTAAATGCTTCGATATTTCATTTACAACCTGACCACCCTGTATCTGTTGTCGTCGGTACTCTAGCAAGATGATACGCTACTGTTCGTGCGTACACAATCTGTTAGACGACAGACCTGCCCAGGCGTTCGTCTCTCCCCGCGCGGTCCCAGTCGAAAAGCCTGACGGTGACGCTGGTAGCGCTGCTTTGCAGCATTGACTGTCACAATTCACTCCATACAATCAGTGTTACTATATTTTTTAATATTTACTCTCAACATACGCTCAACAGTTAGTTATTAGTAGCAATAAACCTAAATCGTATATTTAATGTTACTGATACTTCATTATTATCCTATAATGGGAATTGCTAACACCTACATTTAGGGAAACAAAAAAACCACACGACATTAGCAACACCAAAAATATACACAAATTAAAATGGCCCAGTGGAAATGAATCTTTACATCACCTAAAAATTCAAAAGAAACTCTAAAAAAATTAATAATAACAATTTATACAAGTCTATAAAAACTGTTAGGATGACATAAAAAACCATGTGACATAAACGCAAAAGAAAAACACATGAAATCGGGGTATTGGTGTAGGTCTTAGTGACGTCATCGCAACGGACCTGCCGAGATAATCATCGTTCTGTATGCCCATCCCCGGGTCCCAGTCCCACAGCTCGCACTGCAGCACCTGGCTCTTCCGCGAGCTTATTATCGCCTTAGGACAAATTACACAACATTATTAAGAACATCTTTCTACGTCTATATCACTGCCTGGCCCTGCTAACACAAGGATATCTAATTTACCAAAGTTTAATGTAAACATCTGTATTACCGAAAATACAATTATTATAAAGATCTGGCCAAACAAAAAATACTTAAATTAAATTTTGAAATATGACGTTGAAAAGTTAAAAGATTATTACAAATGTTGTTGGACCTAATTTGTAAAAAATATTTTTATACTTACAAATAAAGTTGGATTTAAAAAAGTTTTGGATTATAACAATAAAAGCATACGTTGTGCAAGCAATGTCGATAACAATGAGAGGACAGTGAAATTTTCTAATTAATCGAAATTCTTTAATATTACTTAATCTTAGCTGAAAAAGTGGTAATTCAATTTCATGTTCTCTCAAATATGTATATTATCTTATAATGAGCGTGATTAAAAGAAGTCTAAGAAACATACAAAAATGATTTTTTTTTTTACTTTCTTGGACTTCCTAAAACAAAAGAAGCAAATAATAAACTATACTATTTAATCTACTGCTAGTTGCAAGCTTCTATACTTGTCATGCCCCAAGCGTAAATGTAGACGATTATTGATGGTGAAATATGTAAAAAAATTTGGAAAGATAGTGAAGATTTGTCCAATTCGCAAACCCAATCAGATGTGTTTATGATGTAATCATGCACTTTATGCTCGAATCCGGTCACCATCTACAAAATCGATTTGACTTCGATAATCGATTTTCAACATGATTAAATAATCGATATAATCAGTCGTAATCGTCCACGTTTACTGAAGCGTGTGCCTGTCACCAGTGCGGCCGTCACCCGGGCTGTCGCGCCTCACTCACCTGCCGAGCTTGTCATCGTCGTTGCCTTCGTCTTTGTCGAACACTTCTATTTCCAACGCTTGACCCAGCGATTGCATAATACGCGCCTTTACGCCGAACGCACAAGTCCGACGCAAACATATGAGTAGAGGAAAAGAAAATCAAATTCACACTAACTTATTGCCAATTATGTTTTATTCATTCGAAATGTCTGCACAGACAATAGAATGGAACGCTAGAGATAGAAAAGAAGGATGCGGCGTCGAAGGAACGTCTAATTAAATACCCAAAGCATTAATATAATCAAGCTATGTTACTAGAATATAAAAAAGTTTTGATTTTTGTTAAATCTTTCATGAATTATAAACATTGCAATCTGTCAAACAAGGCTATAATCACCTTTTTTATGACATTACTAAAAACTTGCAGTAAAGCATATTACTCTACATTATGGGACCTAAGTTTTTATTCGTAAATTAATTTTACGCAACTCTTGGTTTGCACCACATCTCATGAAAAATATAACATATGCAGAAATACAAAATAAAAATTTAGTGTTACCAGCTTTACTGGTTTTGGTATTAACTGGAGTTGGTATGGAATACAAAATATTCATTCATCTTAATTGAAATGAATCAATGAGAATAATTTTTGAACGTAAATTAGTTACATAAACATTCCATAACAGATATTGATATAGTTTTAGTGACATGCAAAGATAATTAAATGTTAAAATATTAATCAACCTTTCTCAATAAAGTTTAATTAAAAAGTAATAAAAATTGGTATTATTAACTTAACTTTGTTACATGCCACAAAATGTATATAAAATTTAAAATAACATTATTTACATACGAACTAAATTAGTCACAAATTTGTCATTTTATAAAAAAGCAAACAAAATGCCACTTTGTTTTTTCGTGTGCAGAACATAGAATAAAAAAATGCGTTAATTTCTCGCACGTTTGATATTAAAATTACGAATACTTTTTAGAAAAATAGGATATTAATTTAATCAAAATAGTAGCAAAAACCAACGCATCTTAGAAAAGTGCAATTTAATAAATGGTTTCATAAAAAATAGACAACAATTAGTTGAAAAAGTTTCAATTTTAAAGTTATCTGTGCAAAAAAGTGCAATATCCTTAACCAGTGCGAGATAAAAAATGTACAATTGTCTATGAAACACTTACCTCGCACCAGAAGTCCCAGTGAGGGTTGACGTCGTTGTCTATGTGTTTGGTCTTCCATTGCTGCGCTCCAACGGTTATTATCGCGTAAGGATCCGACTTACCCTTTCCTGGATATAGAAAAAACATATGATATGAGATAAATACTCTAATTTTTACTTTAAGATACAAATAAATCAAAGGTATATTTGAACTTCACTCACCTAACATAGAAACATCTTTTTTCATTAAGTTTTGAGCTTGGACAAGATGTATACGAAGTACACCCTAAAAAAAATACATCTTACTAATATTATAAATGCGAAAATTTCGATGGATGGATGTTTGTTAGAGCTTGTAAATTACTGAACGGATCTCGATGAAATGTGGCTTAAATGGAAAGGATAGTCTGGAAGAACACATAAGCTACTGACTTTAGTTTTTATCTTTAATTCCACGAGGACGTAGTCGCGGGCAAAAGCTAGTTAATTTTTATATGTGTATGAGTAAATAATAACTCCGTGTTTACCTCAGGTTCAGGCATGCGGAGGTCCACAGTGGGTATCTCGTCACTCAGTTTAATGGGCAGCTTGTTAGGCAACACCATGATCCGAGAAACTTGTTCCACGATACAACGACGCAAGATGTCACTGACAAATATATCATTACAATAAAAAAAAAAAATATTTCCACAATACATGACGTAAAAAGACTTGTTTAACATTGTTTACAATAAAGTAGTGATTTTAAATTACAAACATACGAAAATTTTATTATAAATAAAACTCACCTAAAGCCAGGCATGTCCAATATATCGGCAGCACCGACCAAGTTGAAGTCAATAGAGGGGTTGTTGAGGAAAAACACCTGCAGGCCCCCCACCAGCGGCATCTTGGTGATCAGGGGCTTCATCACAACACGTACCATGCCATGGATCTGTCAATAAAAATATTTTCAAACATACTGCAAAACTACCAACTAAATATATAGTGTCTATTCTCATCTGTTGTGTTTTGGGGTTTTAACACTTTCTATTTTTTTTTCTATAAGAGAGTCTATAATAAAAGAAATACTTTTAAAACCTAAATCACGATATACAAACAATATTAAATGAAATATTAAACCTGTAGATCCTTTATTCCTCCTCGAATACGTTGTAGGACGAAAGATATGTCGCAGTCGCCGGCGTAGCTGGAAATAACATACAGTAGAACCTCGATAAGTTAAAGTCCAAGGAAAGCACAAAATACTTTAAGTTATAGAGGTTTTAAGTTATCAAAGGTCTATGTTATAGAGGTTTTAGGCTCTGATGGGAAGGGAACATATTATATTTTGAAGTTACAGAGGTTTGAGTTATCGAGGTTCTATTGTACTAATATTAGGTGTACATACAAAGTTAAAAGTTTACATTGTACATATATTTAGAAGTGTTACAAAACTTACATTTCTCATATCAACTAGAAATTAAATTAGAATTTTATAAAGGGATATGATAACATTCAAGTGACGTAAGTGGTGGTGGACTTATCAATGCTTTCACAGTGTTGAAATAACTTTTATCTACGTTGCGAAAATTGAATGGTTGAACCCATACATTATGGTAATTAATAGGTAGATAATATATGTTTAGGGGGTTTCACTAAATCAAGGAATTATAATCAAAAGTTTATAAGTAATGTTTGGGCATTTCTGTTAAACAAAAATTTGATAGCGTATGTATTTCAAGATACGTAGTTTTTATGTAAATGATGAAACAATTTACTTATACTCACAACAGGTCAATGTCCATGATAATTTCATTTCTCGAGAGATTCTTGTCATATACTTTCACACCGCCAACTCGAGGGGCCTTAAATTAATTATTATACATTTTGAATTGCACATAGAATTGACATAAACCATAGTCTAGCCATCAAACAAAGGCAGGAGGTAGCTTTCGTCAGATTCCAAATAGAGTTGGGTCTGTACGATTCTTTAATGTAAATTTAATGTCCTTCATTTGACTTACAATTGTGCCGAGAATCATACGTTCAAATCTGAACCCATTGAGTTTATAATTAGCCAGGCTTTCGGCAACCGCCGGCTCGATCGACTCCTTCAGTATACTTCTGGCATAGTGATTCACATTCGGCCAAACTTGTAGAAGTATCTGTGAAACAATTTTTCTTTATTAAATTGCTGAATTTATATTAAAAAAAAAACAAAAGTTAATAAAATAGTTACCCTGTTTAACCATTCCGCTCGCTCTATATCAGGAAAGAAAACCTGAAAATAAAACAAATCTTTATTGTCTTAGGAAAGTGATTTAGCAATTTAAAACGTTACACATACTTATATTATTGACATGTTTAATGAAACACAAGTAACAAATAGGGTTGATATATAACGTGACGTAATCAGGTTGACGCAAGGCCTCGCCTAACGATAAAAGGCTGTTAGCGATATTATTCAATAACCGTCTGTCGCTATAAAGCATTTAGCCAAACCATTTATCGACATAAAGCAAGTTTAAACACCTAATTAAGAGTTAACTCGTGCCAATTTTAAAAAAGCATATAGTAAATTTGCTGTAAAAATCTATGTTATGTATTTATATAAGCTCACCCAGGCTGGAAGGTCGTCAAGTCTCGCCAAAACAATATCTTTTTCGGAGGAGGAGGCAGCGGCCTTGGCCAAGTTGCGGCGGTACTCGTTCTCTCTTCGCCATTGATCTCGTATGACGGATAACACGACGGGTCCGATGAGCCAAGCCACGCTCCATTGCATATAACCCACTAAATATACAGCACCGACTATCGACACCTGAAATAATGGTTTATAACTAAATAATAATATAAGCATAATCTTAATTAAATCTTATTATCTTTATACATATAATAACATTTGAGTGTCTGTAATATCAAAAGAAAAGTTCTAGATTTCGGAAAGATGATGTATTTGCGTAGCTAATAACGATAATCGCATTCAAAAAATATTTGTCTATCTGTCTGTCCGCAAGCCGCGTTTGTTCTGGGTAATCTACGAAATAGCTGGGCCAATTTCAACGGGACTTCCGCTGGGGGGTAGCTGACATAGACAGGCTTATTAAAGGCTAATTTTGTTTTTAATTCCGCGATGTCAAAATGACGATCGGACCGCTATCTCTGGAACGGGTGATCCGATTTGGACAGGACTTTAACTGGAAGATAGCTGTTAAAATGAAGATGCACACGGGAATGTTTTGCGCTAGCGAAGTTTGCTAGCGACAGCTAGTATTGGTAAAAGATAGGTAATGATTTTCGAGCAATTACAGAAAATTCCTAATGATTCTGGTTTCAAGCTGTGATAGCAGAATGATGAACGTTTAATATATATTCTTAAGCATATTTTATTTTAACTGAAAATGAGACTTATATTTTGTAATCAGTATTTTCATTACATTTAGTTACAGATGTTGACGAGAAGACAAGTGACACAGTCATGACAATGCAATGCTAATTTAGATAATTCTGTTAACCTCTCTGTTTACATACATTATCTTTAGACGTTAATATGTGTCGTTTCTCATTACTCTACCAAATGTTTTCTGGTTTAAAGAAATAAACTAAGAGATAAAAGATTGTTTGACCACAAACACTTATATAAAAATAGCTTTGGTTTCTTAAAATACTTTAATATTATGAAGGACACAATAAAAACCGAAAGAAATTGATAACCATATGAACATATTCATGAGTAGATAATCGCTGGTAAAGTCGCGGGAAAAGTTAATAATCGAAAAGTCCCAGGATCTGTTATTATTATTTTTACTCTTATATGTATTATTTTTATTTTTGGTTACTAAATTAAATCACCAAATACACATTATAACATGTATTAGTTTCCGTATGAACAGATAAACACTTTCCGTAAGTGTGGTCACACAATTGAATGTGGCATATTAAAACTTCCATTATCATATTGGTGTCATAGTTATTTTTAGAACAGGTTGGCAAAAGCCACTGCTACTATTTCTAATGGCATTGTCTGGAGCCTTTTATGCATCATATCTTAATAGCAAAGCCTTAGCTCTTACAAATGTCTAAGATTAAATTCTTATAAGAAATAATTTCCCATAAAACAAATAATTTTTGCATTACAGTTATTTACATCATTTTCTAGAAGATGTTTTGAAATAACATTAAATAAGAGAAACAGTACTAGTAAAAAGGAAATATAAAATATTAGTGTAATAAAACACAATTGAGAAGATAGATGTATAAGAATTAATAAAAAAATGACACATTGATAAGAATCATCCTTATGTAGTATGTGCTTTTCTGCAGTGTTGCTCATTTATTCACATTAGATTGACTTCCTTAAAGCCACACAGATAAAAATACCTAGTCTAATTGACTGCATTCATGTAGGTGGTAATTTACAGACACATTATATTAAATAACCAATACACATGTTGTATCTAATATATATTATACTAGATGTTGCCCGCGACTTCGTCCACGCGTCTATATCGGCTAACCTTCAGTGAAAGTCTGGTCGAAATATGCCCAGCCTTATCGGAGATTACCCGGAACATGGCATGTAGGCAGACATACAAAAAAATTAAAAGCCATGTTCGTTATTGGCAATGCAAAAACCTTATCTTCCCAAAATCTGGAAGTTTTCTTTTGGTATTACAAATAGACATTCCAATTTTATTATATAGATATACAAATGGATAGATTATATAATACTCAATTTTATACTGCATTTATTTTAGATATTCTTGATATATCCTCATGGATAATTAAATATGAATTAATGATTGTTATTGTAACATGCTAGAAGAAATATTAAGATTATCATCATCATCATCACCAGCTCACTATACGTCCCCACCGAGGGGCTCGGAGCCTACCCTAAAGTTAGGGTGACTAGGCCATAGTCAACCACGCTGGCCAAGTGCGGGTTGGTTGACTTCACACATATCTTTGAATTTCTTCACCGATATGTGCAGGTTGCATCACGATGTTTTCCTTCACCGTAAGAACGTCGGGTAAATTATGTACATATGAAAATTCGAAAAAAATCGAAAATCACATTGGTACATGGCGGCGGGATTCGAACCCAAGACCTGTAGATTACAAGTCAAGTGCTCAAGCCACTGAGCCACCGACGCTCTTATTATCTATATTATCTATTAAGATTATAGAAATACCTAAATAAAAAAGTTAAACATCAATATTTGTCAATTGTCATTTATCAATTGAGTATCCTTATATCTTTACAAATGTTACTGAACAAAGTAATAAGTAAGCTAAATAAACGAGACACTTATCAAACAAAAAAAGGTATTACAAACACAATATGTTTGGATACAATATATGATTATTGGAACTATAACACATATTCTAAATGTTATGTTAAAAAATTTGTTTACTAACTAACACTTAGTATGAGTTGAAGGTTGCATACTATTGTAATGAGTCAGATATTTTAGTGGCTACTTGAAGGTCATTTTTGACTCACACATGTTATCAGAGTTCATAGTTACTTGGTTATTTTTTTTTGTTATTAAAAATTCTAATAAGAATACACTTTAATATTAAAGAACATACCCAAATTTACATTTATCAAAAAAAAGAAACGATTCATTTAAATTAGCTGTATTGTCATGTAAAAATAAAATTAGATATTACTTTTACAAATAAATATACTCCACTTACCTTTTTACAGAATCTGTAGATCATGCCCAGCACATCCATGTTATCTTCACTGCTTACAGGCAGCGCAAATTTGCTTGTTGCTGCCATGTTATTATTATTCGCCTACAATATACAAATAATAGATAAATAACTCAAAATAAAATAATAATATCAGAAAAAAATATGCTGTGGAATTTAAAAAAAAAACTGAATAATTTTAGAAACTTGAGGAAATTAGAACTTTCTTCTAAAAGAGTTGTTAGAACATTTGATAAATATTTTTAAAGGAAAGGTTAAGGCCTGAGTCAGTTTTATTTATAGATTTTCCATAAAAGCATAGTAGGTCGAGATAATGGTCACAACTGTGTAATATGTTTACATAAATGAACATATAACATACCATTGTAAAGAACACAAGGCGAACGGCGTACGGCAAATTATAAACTAAAAACAGTAGAACTACCAGAACTACTTCAATACGAACACTACAAAACTAACTGAAACAGAATTACCGAATGTCTGTCAATTTAGATCCTGACGTTAGCGGTAAGTCCTGAGCCAATTTGATACGTGTAGAAGCCTAAACTTCTTTTATGATAACTATGTAAAGCAGTCTCCTGATACCATTATTTACATAATTTCATTGATGTAACTATTGATTATTGAGTAAATCAATAGTTATTCGTGTTATTTTTATTTGTTATTTCTATGAAAGTTTTGACAAGTATGGCTTGACTTTTGACAGTGACAGAACAAAATTGGACATTGCTAGTTGCAGCATTTACAAAGAGTGGTGATAACTTAAAATGCCATCAAGTTTTACTACTGTAAACTGATAAATTTGTATTCGTTTTATATCATGAATTTTAACTTCATAAACATACTTATACATTGACATTTGATATTGAAGATGCGTAGCTTGCTTCGTAAACTTTTGCTGTTTACAGCCGCACTAGACTCGAAAATTATGAAATACCTATATGTAAAAATTTTATCAAAATGTTAAGGTGCCTACCCTAGAGACCCAAATCCCCAATCAGCTGGTGACGCCTATGCATCGCAGTTAAAATAAAAATAGACATAAGAGAAATGTAAGGTGTGAGATATCGGCCATTGGCTTGCTTTGAATGAAACGGTATAAAGGCAAAGTAGTAAACAAATAAAACTATTACAATTGTAATTATTTTTTCTTTTTTATTTTGAAATCTTTATAACATGATTCTATAATACAAAACACCATAAATGACTAAAGAAATATTTTATAAAATGTTTGAATAAAATGCGTTTAAAAATTCATTCATTAAAACTTAATGTCTATAAAATGACAGCAAAAATATTTTTCTAGCAATTGAACTATTTATAATTCATAAGTAACATTCATGTACAATTATTTATTATGGAATGATCTGTTTATAATCTCTAGTTATTAAAAAAAAAACAATGTATATAATTTCATTAAATAATTTCTAAATCTATTGTGTCTAAACAATTCAAATTAAGCACATTTTCATAAAAATTATCATGTGTAGAGCATTTCATGTCTTATTTGTGATATGACACTATAGTTATATGCTTATTAAACATTTAGTCATTTATTAAAATAAAATCTAAATACTAATAACTTGTAGTTTGAAAAGTTTTAAGTAATTGTTAAAATTCTGTCGATATTTTTACGTCACTAATTTTTTTTATAATCTACTAAATTATAAATATTTTGCATAGGTAACTTCAAAAACTTAACAATTTTTAAGATTCAAATAAAATTGCATGTTTACATATAAAAAAGCGCAAAAAAAAATGAATAACTTTATAAAGATATTTGATAAATTCGTTTACAATCTACAATGTCAGTCAGTAGTGTTATAAAATCCAATTTGAAACGCAACAAACATAAGCCCATATAAAAAAGGGCTAATAAATGCAAAATATTTTTTCTCTTCTCACCTCCACAATCTTTACTAACACTTGGAGTAATGATTTGAGATGCAAATAGGATTCATTTACCCTTATTTAAGTTTGTGCGTTAAAATTACACACATTACAATCTCCTAAATCTCACATATTGAAATATCTAACATTATTATAAATTTGTTGACCTTACATTTACATTACAGTTTTAACAACAGTCAATAGTAATATATTGCATGCCACTTGAATAGTTAATTAATCTATAACTATTAAAGATATAAGTACATATACTCCAATTTTCTTATACAAAAACAGCTAACTAGATTTATAAAAAAATATAATTCCCCACCTACTCTCACTACTACTATACCATTTGATAGAGAATATAGAAACTAGAATTAACATAAAAAAAACCTGGCTTTCTTTTTATAGTTTTAGTTAACTTTACTGTGCCAGATGTTTCACGCGTTCCAGTAAAGCGTCGCAAGTTTTCTTTGCGTCGCCGAGCAACATAGCGGTGTTAGGGTTGTAGAATATCGGATTGTCGACTGCAGCGTAACCGACTCCCATAGATCTCTTCATAACCACAACCTGAAACAAAACATCAAGTACGTGAATAAGAGAAAAAGGGTAAGACGAAATGTCCAATGTGAAAAGATTGGTGATAATTTACCTGATCTGCTTTCCATACTTTGAGAACTGGCATACCAGCGATAGGTGATTCGGGGTCATCTTCAGCGGCACTATTAACTGTATCGTTAGCACCTAAAATGAAAAGTAAATATTACGTGTTGTCTTTTAAATGTATTTCCATACTTTGTTCTTCATTTAAAAAAATAAACAGATATATGTGTTTGTATACATGTAATAAAATTCCTTCGTTGTAAACATTACATACCAATAACAAGCACAAGGTCTGTCTCTGGGAATTCATCATTAATTTCTTCCATTTCGAAGACATCGTCGTAGGGCACGCCGGCTTCTGCGAGCAACACGTTCAGTTGTCCGGGCATACGACCTGCAAAACAATTCATTTGTTAATTATAATTATAACTGTTATCACATAAAGTGACTGGTCACTACATCCGATAAGTCAAATTTGTTATAGTTTTAAATCAAATGGTTTAAATTACCTGCGACTGGATGTATAGCGAAGCGCACCTTCTTGCCAGCGCTCTTTAGCATGTCGACAAGCTCAGCGATCGGGTATTGAGCTTTAGCGACGCACAGACCATAGCCTGCAAGAGTATATCGTTATAAACAATATGCAAACAAAACAACTAAGTATTCGATTAAATTCTTAATAGTAGTAATCTTGAAAAAATCGAATTTGTATTTGTACATATCTTACATGTAACATATGTAAAAAAATAACTACAATATGTATCTTAAATCATCGTGAGGGGTAGTATACCGAAAGCATGGAGGGAGGAAGTAAGAAGAAGATAAATATTTATCTTAGTTAATGAATAAAAGTTAATAAACAGTATACCAGGTGTGATAATAATGGATGATGCGCGGTGAATGAGGTCGGCGACGGAGTCCACGTTGAGCTCCGTGTGTGTGGCGCCGGCGGGGCGCGCGGACCCGCCCGTCGTCACGCCGTACCCGCCCAGGATCACGTTCGGTAATGAACGATTCATTGCCTAAACAAATTATTACTTAAAATACATATACAAAGAAAATATTGGTGATGATTAACTAGACAGAGTAAAGGACATGATTGAACAACATAATTTTATACAGATTTTCATTCATATTTACATCTGGATCTATCATCTGTATCGATTTTGTCGTCCTCATATCTTGTCATAGAAGTTGAAATTAGAAGTGTCAGTGAGTTCGTGTCAATATATCTTTATCGCTTTCTATTTCTCTTAAATATATTGATAGGTATGTGGAGTATAAGTGAGTGTTGTGAGTTACCTTGCACATGATGTATGAGAGGATGGCGCCGGAGCTGCCGATGAGCGCGCCCACGATGGTCATGAGCGAGTTGTTGAGCATGAAGCCCTCCGCACACAGCGCCCACCCGGAGTAGCTGTTCAGCACCGTGATCACCACCGGCATGTCCGCGCCTACGTACACACCAATTAAATATGTAAAAACTAATAACTTTTAGTATGTGGAACAACTAACATTATATGTCTGCACAAGTTTTGAACTACATTCTAACAAAAATGACATAATACTACTACAATTCTGTTGAATTAATAAAACTGATACATTACATTAAGAAATCACGGCCCATCTCAGAATATACATTCAATGTGTACATATAATTATATAGGAACAGAGCCGTTTTTTTATTATTATTTATTTAAATCAGCTCTGTACCTTTAACATTAGGAGAGCAAATATTATTAAATAAATATTTATTTTCTAGTCGTTATAACCTCCGATAGCAGCTGTGAGCGTGAGTCCCTGTATGCCGCTAAGCAGCGCGGCGGCGGAGAGCAGCGGCAGGCCGGGCGCGTCGGGCAGCGCGATGAGCGCGCCGCCGCAGCCCAGCGAGCCCGCCAGCAAGCCAGCGTTCAGCGCGTGCCGCCCCGGCAGCAGCAGCGGGGCAGACGACAGCGACCCCTGCAGCTTGCCGTACGCCACCAAGGAACCGCTGCAATACAGTACTCATATTAGTATTTTAAGTTTTTTAAATATACGTGGCTGTTTGGTATATAAATAAGAAATAATGAAATGAATACTTCATATAAATATTATAAATACGAAAGTTACGATGGATGGATGCATGTTTGTTAGCGTTTGTAGCCTAAACAGGTGAACGAAATTCGGTGAAATTTGGCATAGACGTAGATGATAGTCTGGAAGAACACATAGGCTACTCCGTTTTGATTTAATTCCACGCGGACGGAGTCGCAAGCGAAAGCTAGTTATTTATATAACCATTAATACATTTGATACAAATTTAGTTTTCTATACTATTATTATAAAGAGGAAGATTTGTATTTTTAGATTATTGAAATAAATTCTTTCACCATTATTATTAAAGAAAGGTATTTTATAAAAAAACGCTACATACTTTATTACTTTTTTAATTTCATGCAGACGAAGTCGCAAACAACAGTTAGTCTGTGATATTATATAATGTACTCACGTGAAAGTAATGCCTCCAATGTATGTGCCGAGGAAGAGCGATGTCTTGAGTGTGACGGCTGTGGGGTCCAGCGCCATGGCGGGGAAGTCGTGCATGTACGTGGCAACGCACGTCAGCACCGCCGCCATGCCCACCAAACTAAATTAACATTTAATATATTTTTATATAAACAAACATACAAAAGCATGAGAAAATCTTATACCGTCGTGCGGTTATACGACCAGGGTTATCCAACTTAATTAAACCCAAAATCTATTGTTCACAGACGAAAAAATTTGAGTGATCTAGTAATTACATATTTCTTGAATTTGATACATTTTATTTCTAATATTTATATAGTCTATCAGACTCACAAACAAAAATTTGTACTAATATTTAGTTATACTCAGTTTATTCCTAAGTTTAAATTTATATCGCGTTTATTTGTAAGAGTGCATGTATTTATATTTTTTGCTTTGCCACCTTGCCACTGGAGTAACAGTTGCGATTGATCGACGGGTTGGCCCTTCTATTAAGTAACAGCAAATAATCGTTGCATACCTGTGGAAACCAGCCACCAGTTGTGGCAGGTCAGTGATCTCGATTTTCTTAGCGATGACAGTTCCTAATAAACCGCCGATACCAGCGACACCTATCATCTGCGCGAGCACCTCAGCGTTGGGCGTCATTGCGCCCAACGTCGCCGCGATACCGCCCGCTACTCCGATCTACAATACATATATTATAATAATATCTGTCTGATATTGCTAGCATAAGAATATTTAATTATTATTGCAATCTCATATTACTAAAGAATCATCAAAATTGTGACTAGCTGTAACCCAAGTTGCCACGTTATATTTTAAATGTATAACTACGACTAGATAACATAAATTTGAACTTCAAAATTTAAGTAGGATAAATATAGTCATAATTATAGACTGAAACATGGATACTACATATTTAAATTAAGAAAATTAATAAAAAGATGAAAATTAAATAAAAATGATACCAGTTATTACTGTATTATGTAGGATTCATGTTTTTGTAGTCAACAATGTCTCACTGCCTTTACAATGATCAATAGATTGAAACTAAAGTCATCAAGATTACAATGAGCGGGTCTTCTTGGGTCGAGTCTTGTAGCTGTCAACATTTATGGATGCCTTTTCTAATCATCGATTGCAATAGTAGACATATTCCTATATCAATGAAATAAATAAAACATACCATTCCAAGATAGTTTCCTTTCCTAGCAGTGGTCTGCGAGCTGAGTCCAGCGAGTGCGCCCACGCAGCATAACGAAGACGCCAAGTATGCCATCTGATGCACTTCAGGGTAACCCTGGGATACAAATATTTTTTAATTGGTTGTGAAATAAATCAGTCACTTATGTAGTTAAATACATTTACAGCCGAATACTGAAACGACATTTAAATACATAACAATGATTTAAATGAAAAAGCTGTTTTCTCTAAATTCCATTGAAAGAACGTCGTTTACGATTGGTATATTCGTCCCCTAGTATGCTTGAATAAAGCAGCTGATTGTATACCTGCATTGCAGTGGTAATATATCCTCCGAGTAAAGCCGCAGCTGGGATTCCATATAAATATCCATATTCCGGTGGGTCTCCAGGTCTAAAAATAAAGTATGGACTTTAAAATCGTCAAAAATGTTCAGGCTTAAAATGACATATATTTGTTTTTTAATTCATGTAGTTATAATATTTTAAAGTATATCAATACCTCTTGAACATGTCAAGCATGCGCTGGGTGACAAGGAATCCACCAAATACGTTGACGAAAGAGATGAGTGCAGCCGTGCTGGCCAGCCACTGGAATAAGTAGATTAAATTATTGAAGAACTAGTTGTCAAGAAAGGGAGTTAGTAATTTTATTAATTAAAAAGTAAAATAGTGTGTATAGAATTATATTGACAAACATAAATTTATAGTGGAAATGATACATCTCACAAGTTTACTAAATATGATGATCTAGATTGTTTGTTTTTCTGATAAATATTTTGAGTCTTTACATTTTTTAATCCAATATGGTATTAATACTGCATTACAGTGAATTTATGATAAAAGTGATAAACAATAATTGCATGGAATGTCATGTGACATGATTTATTTTATCTTTTTCCTTTAAGAAGTCAAATATATTTAAAACATTATCAGATAAAAATAGCATCCTTTAACTGCATAATATAAATGATATACATACTTAAATAACAAATGTAAAATAATTTACAAAGCACTATAAATTTATGATGGCTGGCAATTTTGAACAAAACATATTTCCCTTCCCCTCAACGGGGTCACATGCAAAGTCATTCAACATTTGATGTCAGCTAACTAGCTGTTATATTTTTTTATTTTTAGTTGAACCCGACAAATTTGCTCATCCTCCTATCATCCTCGTCGTTTTCCTTTTAAGAAATGGGTAGATAAAAGGGAAAATTAGGTCTCCGGCACACTCAACACAAAATGCAGATTTGCTTCTACTTGACGGTTGTCTTTAAAAAGTTGCAATGTAATACCTGCACGGGGGTCTCGGGCACGTACCCGCCGCCCATGAGCAGCAGGCCGCCCACCGCCGTGATGCCCGACACCGAACACCTATCTCGTGGGCGTAAAAAGTCTGCTGACCTTGAACTTTACCGCGGCGTACAAAGTCTGCCCGTGCGAACGCACGCTAAAGGTATTTAACATAGGACTATCATACTTTGGAAACAAACAATAAGAATATGCCAAAATGTAAAGCTACTGAACATAGATTAAATTATGTTACTATTATTTCTACTGAAATAGAATTAAAAACCAACAAATAGGTATTGTATATAAATAAGAATGTAATTATTACCTGACAGTGCTAGTGTAGTTGTCATTGTAGTGAATGCTGGATTTGGTGACGCTATGCCAAGTCCAATCAAGCTGGCTAAGCCTGCAAAACTACAAATAGTTAAATACTTACAAAACAGTGATTTACGTATCTATATTTAACTAGATTTCGCCCGCGAATCCGTCCACATGGAATTAAAAAGAAAAACAAAGTAAGTAGCCTATGTGTTCTTACACACTATCCTCAAGATCTATGCCATATTTCATCAAGATCCATTCAGTAGTTTAGGATACAAACTCTAACAAATCCATCCATCCATCTAACTAAACTTTAGCATTTATATTAGTAAAATTAATTATTAATACATATTGAAATTTAGTTCTTTGAGTAAATAATAAGATTAAGAAATTACCTGTGGAATAAAGGAATGTATCTTTCAGTGTTTCATTGAATGGATTTGGAGGCTCCGCTTTGGCAGCTGCAGTTGCTTTTGTAGTTGTGGTGGGTGTGGCCATGCTGCGTGGTGGGGGCGCCGGCCAGAGCAATTCTCCAGCTTTCAACACTATTGCTCCTCGGGTAACTTCATCCTCCAAATCAATGAAGAAATGGTCATTGTTACCTAATGGTCAGTTTACTTGAATCAGTATATCTTTAAATTTAAATACAAAGTTAAATGTAACATATAACCAATTAAGAACCTAAACTGTAACTCACCAACACTAAAGAGGAAGCCAGAGATATTGTTAGCATAAAGTGTGGATGCATGGGCTGGCATCCGGCTTGGCAGATCTGTGAGGCCAATGTGTGTGACACCATGCACTTTGGTGATCTCCCCTTTCTTTGTGGTCTCCACATTGCCACCCATCTCCGCAGCCAAATCTACGATCACACTGCCTGGCGCCATATCCCGTACTGCATCCTACACATATTAACACAGAGAAAGTTTAATATTTAGAAGCAATCATTTGATGTCTTGAAACATTGGTTATGTTTATATGAAAAAAATTTAACATCATGGTGTTAGAAATAGGTTATCTTTTAAATTAAGTGTTTTGTATAATAACTAACCTCAAGAATAAGTATCGGCGCAGGTTTGCCAGGTATAAGAGCAGTGCTAATGACCACATCAGATGTTCTCGCTTCTTTTCCGAGTAAAGCTCGTTCTGCTTGTAGAAACGCATCACTCATTTCTTTTGCGTACCCTCCCTCTCCTGAACCTTCTTCCTGTATTTAACATCAGGTATATATTTCAGAGTTCTATAAATCTGAATAAGGTTATTCATTTTGTATTTGTACACTTCAAATTCAGATCAACAAATTCATAGAAGAAAAATAACAAAAAAAAGATAATATGTCACTTTAGTTATTGTCTATGCTCATAATTATTTATGTCAAGATAAGACAAAATAAGGCTTTGTTCTTTCTGCCGTAAAATTAAAACATTGATATCACAATGTAATCAATTTACATTGGTTATACAATATGAAACAACGTAATATATGAATAAATATAACGTGACGAGGATGATACGATGTAACGACGTTAACTATAGGACCATTTTGTTATAGACAACAACAATTACTAAACACTCGCAAATTTCTAAAGGAAATAGCTGTAAACAAAAAGGGCATACAAAGATACATGACAACGCTACGTCTATGTCTACATAGAGGTGAGATCTAGGACATTTACCAATGGCGCTAGCAGCCAAGGCCAGGTGGACGCTGCACCCCAACCACAAGGATTAGGGTGCACACCACCTCTGAAAAGTAAATTACATTATAAGCAACCAAATACTGTGTTTGTTTTAGAAATTACGTCAATAAAAGTTATAATTTGCATCATAATGTTATATAAACTAATTATTTTGACGTGGTGGTGGATAAGTAATATAATCTAATAAACGATTACGTAGTTTTTTAATACTTTGTAGATAAATATTTTCATATTAGAGAAGACAATCAATTTCATTGACAGTAATCACATTCAATTGCTTTTGATTAGGGTAACAATTTCAAACAACAATATAAGTTTCAAGGGCATTGTTTATGTTCCTCCTCGCTTCATAGCATACTTTTTGGTTCTAATTACTTTTCTATTTTCGGTACCTAAAAGTAGGTTAAAAGTCTAGCTGTAGATTTTTATTTAACTCTCAACAATAAAATAGGTCATGGTCAACATTATTTCTGCAAGTGTTTTGCAAAATCTGACGAAAGAAGTTACTTGCCGACGTAATGTTTTTTTTTAAATTACGTAACGTCGATTAGGGGATTACCC
>NW_013525024.1:227431-229758 GCF_000836215.1 Papilio polytes | reverse complement strand
CGCAGTCCATAGCTAAAAAAATACGCGAGATCAAAATACTGACCAGAAGGGAAAATAACGTGCTGCATATTTAAACTTACCGAATGCATTTACTTTTTTCGCTGCTAAGTTTTTGACTAATTCCTGATTTTGTGCTGGATACAAGAAAGATACAACCGAACTTCCATCATTTACATTTGGTACTTCATTTTCGATAAATGGACGAACCTTGAGAATTATATCTAAAAAAAATAGAATATGTTAAAGATTTTCCGCGGTGGGAAAGATACTCACTGTTTATTAATTATTTTGAAAATAATACCAACTAGATTGATATGTATCCTTTAAACTAGTTATTTTGGCACCAGCCTCTTCGTATGCCTTGTTAGGAAAATTTGCTAAGACTCCAGCATTTTCCTCTATGTTTACGCTAAAACCTTTCTTTACTAATTTACTAACTACTGCTGGCACTACCGCAACCCTGGGAATGATAAAAATGTATCAAAATCTTACTTTATACTAAGAAACACATGTAATTTGAGTAACATACCTTCTCTCGCCTTGCCATAATTCCTTCGGTACTCCAACAGTTAGTTTGGTGTAGGGCACACCTTGGGGAGGTGGCGGTGTTGATGATGAGCTGAATAGCCTTCGGTGCCAAGATCGGGGCAGCGGCTTACGAATACTAAGCACTCTTACGCAGCCGCACATTTTTGGTTTTTATACTGTAAAATTAGTATTGCAAATAAAACTTGGCTTATCAAATTAATAGAAAAAAAATCATTTAGTTGATACAAACTTTAGTTTATTTTCTAACCGTAGAATTCTTTAACTAAATAGTAATGGGTGTTGTGAGGTGTGACTGTATTATTTTTGTTTATTTTAATATGGTTTTATAGCCATGCGCATATACATTTGCGGAAAGCCTAAACATATCAAGGTTAAGTGATAAAGTGAATCAACAAAACAAGAAATCGTATCGTAGTCTCACACCGAAAAATATAAAATACACATGTTTTTTATCCCAGCATAATTGCTCAAACAGTTTAAGCGAAGACACCGTAACAGGCTTTTGGCAAAAGTTTGAAATATTACATTATGATTCCCCTGTGAATGCTCGAAAAAGATGTAACTTTTTCGACGCGTAGGTTGACCATATCGATTTGGTAATTTTAGGATTAGTCGGAATCCTTGTTTTTACAGTATTACCAACGCATAGCTGTATGTACTAATTTATTATGAGAAGGTACATATTAGGATATTAACAAATATTTACATAATAGTAAACATTACGTAATATTTAATGCCGGCATATTCGTGGCACCAACTGCAGTTACACATGTGTGTTGATTGTCGACAGTTTCATTTTCGGCCAGATAAGTAGATATGTACGTTAGTATTTTTATAATTCGAGTGTGACAATTATTATTAATATTTATGGCCAACAGAGAGATACATTGATAGGTAGATTTTAAAAATGTTTACTTATTTGGACGACTTGTCGTATAGGTAGTTAAATAAGTAAAATAAAAAAATGATTTAGATTTATTGACTAAAAGTTTTTAAAGTAGTACAATGTTACTATACTCAACATGTCCATAATTTACTTTTCTCTTATGTACATAATTAAGTTGTGACCTTGTTTCGCGTTATCACATATGGGTGTAATAAAAAATGTTACAGATACACAAATAGATGCAGCTGTTTCAAAATGCCCCACCCGAGGCTAAACATAACCGCTAACATTAGGCATAAAAGCTTTTCATTATAAGCATTAACTTTTCGTACAATAAAAATATGAAATAAAAAATCTGTGAATGTACAAGTGATCTTTATTATAACGAAATGAATATGTAAAGAACAGTGTAGGTAATAAATAGGTAGTCGATACCTAATAGTAAATACCTAGTTATCAAAAGTTTAATATCGATCCCAATTGTTCTGTTTGCGTGGACACGTAAGATAGCAAGTTTTACAAATGCATTGAATATCTTTGTTTCTTTAGGTATGTTATCTTATTAAAAAATATTTTTTAATTGTTCTTCTTAAATTAACAATTCTAGATAAATTAAATCATTGTAGTAATATATCACAAATTAAAGTGTAAACTGATAAAAGTTAATTTGCCAGCATGCTTAAGTAAAAAAAATACTTGTAATTAATCTTACCTTTCAACCAGTTCTTTTCGAAAATATCATCCGTAGAGTCGGTTGAAATACTAAATTTGAAACTTAACCAATATTTTTTCTTTTGACAATATAATATCGCGTGGTACCGTCTCGTTTGTAGCGACAGAACAGGCGTTCGCACAGATGTACAGCGTCCAGCAGTACAGAACGAAATCAACG
>NW_013525024.1:214872-227417 GCF_000836215.1 Papilio polytes | reverse complement strand
GCGCCAGCGCCAGGGAGCCGGCCGGCCTCATTCAATCGCATAGCTTGCCACAGAATAAATAGCGTCGCATCGCGTATCCGCTCCAACAACGTTTTGTGTACACGTATACGTGAGCCCGGTGCCGGTATCAAACTATCCTACTTGGAACAAATACCGCAAAGCACAATCATTTGTAAGGTTAGCGCCGAGATTTACAGTCATTTTAAATGTAACAGTATTTACTACACCATTGCCAATTTATAGAATTACTTACCTCCCAAATTAACAAAAATTATCTATTAGAAACGTTTGTTTCAAGTAATTTAACTAGCAAACCCTTTATGTCAACTTCATATCATTAATATACAAATATCACTTCAATATTAGGCAGTTTTTGTCACGTAGGTATTAACCAACCTATACTTATCTGTCTGTTGCATTTTGTCTCTTTCTCTTGTTGCAGTCGTTGTCAGTGGGTAGTAGATTTGTGAAGTAAAATATGGTCAGCAAAAATGCAAGCCGGCTTCTACAGTGCCTTACAGAACACAGTACTTTGGTTCGAAATTGTGAGTATAACATTAATTAAAAAATTATTATTTCTTTTATCATAATGTGTGGGTTAAAATTCCAAATATTATGGTCTACAGTACTAGTTAAAACTTATAAAACTACAACTTTCAAGAAAAAGTAAATTTATTAAAATAAACACCAATAATCTTTTTACTGTCTGCTTAATATAATATAATTAAATCTATCGTTCAAGGGAATTATAAAATATTAATTAAAAGTTACATTGTATGACATAATTATTTATTTGTGTAATACTAAGATTCTATTTTTGCTTTCTGTACTATATTCCAGCGGCTGGAAAGAGTATAGATGTTAATGAATGATGATTGCCAATTGTTTTCAATTAAACAACAGAACAAAAATAGTATTGCTAGTTATTCTTTTCGTCGGGTAACACATTCAACTTTGTTCAAATCAAAATGTATACAAGGGCTTTTAATACTTTTTAAACAAAATAGACTAATTAACATAGAGTAAATTAATAGAACATAACAATAGAATAAATCAACTTTAGGAAAGTTTCAAATTTATTTTGTGTTGAGATCACATTTAGGGAGTTAATAAGTTTAGGAAAAGTATGGTATTACTTTACTTGTGTACCACGCAAGTTAAACTTACTTAGTTATGACTTATTGGTAGGTTATTTCATGGCTTTTAAATAAATACATAGTCCGTGTTTATACTTTAATAGTCTGATCATAGATCCAATTTTTATTTTGTTATTGAACAAATAATTTTACAAGAGTCTCTTTTTAGAAGTGTCTAAGTATGTAATAAGCTGTAGTTTAAAACAATACTGAGTTGTTTTTATTTTGGTCTTAATTTTAACATTAGATATTAATTAATTATACCTTTAGATGGAACGGCAAAGCGTGTTGTGGCTTCAAAGCCAGTTGTTGAAATGGATGGAGATGAGATGACCAGAATTATATGGGAAAAAATTAAGGAGAAGCTCATCTTTCCATATGTTAAGGTAAATAATATTTATATTCATTTAATTCTTTGTATAAGAAATAATTTCTCTCTATAATCCAAATGATATATAGATCATTCATATTTGTGAACATACAGCCTTACAAATAGACATGGTATAAAGTTCAACTTAGGAATAAACTGAATATAAGCAAATATTAGTACTTTAGCTTATACAAGTTTATTCCTAAGTTTAACTATCTATCGCGTTAATTTGTAAGGCTGATAGTGTTTAGTTGTATGAAAGTAGAAGTATTGAATGAATTCAGTTTGGACCGTCCGAATATGAAGTCTGTGGTCTTCGCTGTCATGGTTATGGGTGTGAGTGGTGTTTTTTTTATTAATACTTATAATTGCAATGCTGAATAATAAATAATTTTAATTATATCACAATGATCCGAATGATACATTGTTTTTAAACTTTTATCATTATGACTTTAGTAATTTACCAGCCAGATGTAGTTTGTGTATCAATGATGACTACATTGTTCATAATATACAACATTTATTATCATTGCTGGTATAAGTCAAGATAATTTTATATTTATGGATGTATAAAAATAATTTTTTGTCTTATCTCTGTGGTTACACATAGTTCTGCCATTATTTTGGGTACATATTTCCATTGTACATATGTTGAGAATTACAGAAATCTTTTGTCCATACTATATTATTAAATATATTCAAGAGAATGTGAAAACACAGTTGTTTATATCTGCTCGGTAAGAGACATTAAAATTATAGATATGGCAATTTTAAAACGTTATTTAACAAATGTTATTTGATCAACTTATCTACTGGCTACCAAAATTTTGATAATACTCGATGCATTTTGAATAAAATGATTTTTATCGTCGGTAGATATACTTTGAAGTACATAAATTATTACCGTTAGGTCCATATCTTTGCGTACAGATAGTAAGTACGTGATAGTTCGCATTTCCTGCGTTTCGGGACAGTAGGTTAAAAAAAAGTTTTTTTTTTTAGTTTCCGGGATAAACATATTTCTAAAGTAAACTTAGATATTAAATACATGTTTTGTTAACATAAAAATCTCATGGGTAGGCACGTCACGTATCCTTAGGTTAACAACCTGTTTGTTTCGCCGTTAAGTTTATTTTTATTCGGCTTATTGTATGAGACTTGTAATTACAGCATTGTATTGCATTAAAATAACGTTTTACACAGATGACTTTATCAGAGAAATTTTTTATGTAAAAACATTGTACATAGTTTGTTGTACATTGACGAAATAACAGTGTTAACAATTAGCAATCAAACAATTATCTAATCAGGTATGTATGTTTTTCATCTTTAAAAATGCTTTTGTGTGGTAAAATTTCGGTATAGCTTACGATAAAATTTGATAACATTGATAAAAAGTGATGTCTTTTATTAGTGTTTGATGATAAAATGTTTCCAATTAGAAGAATTTCATGGCATATTTAGTGTATACTTAAAAACCAGTATTTGGGAAACTAGTTAGTTACTAGTCGCCATTTATTATGTCTGCATATTTGAATGTTACACGTATATTCATTTTATGCTCGTATGTCGCGATTACCTTTATTGTGAAAGGTCTCGTATAATTTCTGTTACCAACCCAGGAGAAAACTTGTTAATAGGTAAAAGTTGTTTTCCTTATTTAACTGAAAATAATTGGTTAACTACAGCAGCTACCATCTACCATGTATCATGTATTATTACAATTTTATTTTAAAGTTGATTTCATTTAACTCAGAAAGTAGACTATTCCCGGGATAAAAAGTAGCCTACGTGTTCTTCCTGACGATGCTCTTAACCTGTGCCATATTTCATGGAGATCCGTTTAGCCGTTTAGGCTACAAACTCTAACAAACATCCATCCATCTAAACATTCGCATTTATAATGTTAGTAAGGTCGCTAGTCTTTTAATAATTAATATAATGTTAACATTAAATTGTATTTAAATATTAGGTATGTAGAATTATCTTGGCGCAGTGGTCTTAAGTTTATCAAAGCTTTGTTTGGATCAACGTTAATATTGGAACGATGCAGTATCTTATCGATTTGTAAATATGTACGTACATACTACGCAAGTACGCTATATTATATATTTGCTTCTGTAGAAATGCACATGATAATTAAAATTGTAACATATTGTCTACAATTTTTTAAATCGTCGGTTTTGAGCCGGCCATGATTCAAGTTTTTTTTAACCCGAAGATAATAGTCACCCTCGATAAGCTTCATCGTGAGTTGACATTCTATTTTCCAGTATTATCCAGCTTATGAAAACATGGTGCTGAATGAAATTAGGGATGTACATAAATAAAAAAATCTTACCGATTAGCTGTATAAAAATAAATTATAATAAGGAAAATGTTATTTGTAGAGCTTGTATCACTTGAGAGAAATGGATATTCATCTCGATTCGAAGATTAATTAATGAACGTACATTATCAAAGGCCAAAGGTTACTCGTTAGGTGCACGTTGAAATTGAGTTCTTCTCTTTATCCGATGTACTATGATTGTTTATAGACGATAACACTTTAGTTTATAAAAGCTACCAGGATGTTGTATTTATGAGTTATCTTAATTATCATAGGCATATCCAAAAATAACATGTTAGCGATTCTTGTTTAACGAAAAAAGTGCTCTTTGCCTGTTAAGGCTATTTCGCATAGTTATTGTAATTTTAAAATGGAATCACAAAAGATTATTTGAATTGATTGTAAATTTAAATCTTCGCAGTACCACGTAATGAATTTACAACTTAATGCAAGCGAAGATTGAATTAAATTGGGAAAAAATATTGATACGATCAGAGAGTTCCTTCTATTTTTGAAATTCAATTTCATTAATTACGACAATTGCAATAAACAGTAAAACAATATTATAAATGTTCGATACATCTATAGTACATTAACGTCTCAAAATCTCTCTTGATGGTTGAGGTCAACAGCTCGGGGTTTTTTTCACTTTTACTGCACTTGGGATTAAAATAAACCTGTTCAAAACCTGATCGGAAGGTATTTCGTCCTCTTTCTGTACGTGAGCTCGTATTTATCAAAAGGGAGCACGGCGCGCCGGTGCCAACTGGTTTTAATCGCGCTCGGTTAACAGTAAACACTTGCTCGGGTTATCGGACCCTAGAATACTAAATTGAACACTATATTAATACTGACTTCATCAAAGTCCCAATTTCATAACTTAAGTACAAGATACGATCTATTTTTCTTGAAAAAGTACATGCGATGTACATTATGTCATAGGCTCAATCAGCTCAGGTATTTTCGAGAATATGACAGATAAGAATATAAATAAAATCTACAAAAACACCATCTATAATGGTTTAGTCTTTGACCAGTTATTTTTTCTTAAGACATTTGAACTCTACTACACATATATTTACACTTCCTTTGTAGTTGGATAGCTTATACTACGACTTGGGCTTGCCGCACAGAGACGCCACCAACGACCAGGTGACCATAGACGCGGCGCACGCCATCCTCAAGCACAATGTCGGCATCAAATGCGCCACCATTACACCCGACGAACAGAGAGTTGAAGGTGATTTAAAATTTTAAGAATACAAGATAGCTAAAGAGCCCTTTCTAGCTAGAGGACAGATTTATAAAGGAAAGCTGCCTTTTTGCAGTGTCTAAACACTTCTAGATTTAAAACCTTGCAGTTTACATATCTGGTATTCCTTCTGGTATGGTTCCTGACGATTTGTAATATTTTGCCAGAGTTCAAGTTAAAAAAGATGTGGCTGAGCCCTAACGGTACTATCCGTAACATCCTGGGCGGCACGGTGCAAGAGCATCCCACGCGTGGTGCCGGGCTGGACGCAGGCCATCATCATCGGCAGACACGCGCACGGCGACCAGTACAAGGCTCAGGACTTTGTCGTACCACAACCCGGCAAGGTTACCTATTTTAATTTTATATTCTACTCTTAAGATACAGACTGTATCACAGTTCATCAACGTCAAATAAGGTATTAGTTGAAGATTGATATAATATAAAATTGTTATCTAATGTTTTAAATTCTTATTTTTATTTAACTATCAAGTTATGGATATAAGTAGGTAAGACAACTAAAATTCTAGTTTTCATTTGATAATTTCAATATGTATTTTTTTCAATTTAATTTGTATTTAAAAACTAATAAATAAACAGGTAGAGCTAGTGTACACAAAAGCAGACGGCACGACGGAGAGACGTTTGTTATTCGACTTCAAATCGCCGGGAGTGGCTCAGGGCATGTACAACACAGATGAATCCATACAATCCTTCGCACACTCTAGTTTTCAAGTGAGTACTCGTATATAATTGACTGACTTGACTGATTGATTTTATTGGTCATTTCCAAAGTCAGAACCCACTTAGACGTTTTCTTACATAGAGATACGAAAATAAAATTTTACCCATGCCTCTTCAGCAATCGTAAACTATGTTCCGGTTATATTATATTCTGCAGCTATAACTATTTTTCTCCAACCTTTTATGTACTTTATAACCTGGGAATAACCTAAAACTACATAGGTACTAACCCTGTTAACCTTAGTTTTGTTATTAACGTTGACAGGTAGCGTTACAAAAGAAATGGCCGCTGTACCTTTCCACAAAGAACACTATCCTCAAGCAATACGATGGTCGCTTCAAGGATATCTTTCAAGAAATATATGAGAGGTAACACTGTTTGATATAATTATACATTTATTTGCTAGCTTTCGCCAGCGACTATGTTCTCGAAAAATAAAAAAACGCGAGTAGCCCTTGTTCTTGCAGACTATCCTCTACATCTATTCCAAATTTCATCGAAATCCATTCAGCAATTTAGGCTATAAACTCTGACAAACATCTATCCATCCATCCAAACTTTCGCATTTATAATATTAGTATGATAGTGGTACAAGCTTAAATGTGGTTGATACGTATATAGCACATACAAGAAGCAGTTCGAGGAGGCGAAGATCTGGTACGAGCACCGGCTGATAGACGACATGGTGGCGCAGGCCATCAAGAGCTCCGGCGGTTTCGTGTGGGCCTGCAAGAACTACGACGGTGACGTGCAGTCAGATGTGGTCGCACAGGTACTAACTTGTCTTTTGAACATTAAATGTTAACTATATTATATTTTCTGCATTGATGTCATCTTTGGCAAGGTGTTTTTTTTTCTCAAACCGATGATTTATTCACATCTAATAGCATCACCAACATTCCGGCACAACACTCCGGCATTGGCTTCTGACATCTCAGACAGCCTTTTTAATCATGTCACATTTCACGCAATCCATTTCTTTCTATTCCTACCTATACCGGTTTACCCCTCCACACTCATAACTAAAGCTATCCTTGTCACATGCTATTCTTGTCATAACACGACACGACATCTTAAACAGCAAAGTCCCAATTGTGCTCCAAACGGTGATCTCGTGATGAAATCGTATAAAAAAAATCAAAATTACAAATACTCTTAATAATCATATTGCGTTTTTGAAATCCATCTAAGCCTTATAATACTAAAAGTGTGTAGGATTCTATAGAATGTGGTATGTCTGTCAGGGTTACGGTTCCCTGGGCATGATGACGTCAGTGCTGATGTGTCCGGACGGGCGCACGGTGGAGTCGGAGGCGGCGCACGGCACGGTGACGCGCCACTACCGCCAGCACCAGCAGGGCAAGCCCACCTCCACCAACCCCGTCGCCTCCATCTACGCCTGGACGCGCGGCCTGCTGCACCGCGCCAAGCTCGACGACACGCCGGACCTGGCCCGCTTCGCACTCGCTCTGGAGGAGGTAACCTCCCCCCCTCCCCAACCACACACACTTTTTTATTTACACCAAGAGTTAGTGATCACATATTGACTCTTAATGATGCATTCTAAGCACATTAGCAGGTTCTGGAGAGACTGAACAGCATTAGTAAAATGGATACAATGGTAACATTTGAATTCTGTCTTGAGGGAATCTTAATAATTTTACCCAAGACAAGTTACTTTTAAGTTTACTGATTTTTGACATTTTTTTTTTAGTTAAGGTAGCTTTTAAACCAAAGTCATAATATTTATCTGCAGACTTAAATAAAATCACACCTGTATTATTTATCTTAAGTACATTGTATCTGTGTAAATAATGACGCTTTCAAGGATTTTTTTTCATTTATTCTGATAGCAAAACTTGTATATTGTTAATGTAGATAATTCAATGCAAGTGCACTGAGTTATCAAGTGTAACTGGGCCGCGCCACATGATTGATCGTCATTACCCTAAATATCAACAATATTATCATAATTAAGGTATTAATTTAAGTTATATAAGCATTGCAGATATGCAATTGGGCAAGAAATACACATCTAATAATATACTGATATTTCAACTGCAAAAGAAATATTTTAAAAAGATTCATTTTCTGGTTTAAAGTAGAAAATAATCTCCAGTACATTTTATAAGGGTTTTTTTCCAAAACAAGACGTAAACTATTAAACGTAACGTATTAAAAGTGCGAACATTCCGCTATTTTATTTAAACACTGAAATTTGGTTTAACGATATTTATAATGGTTTATAAAATGTAGGGTGTTTTACTATTATTGTATTTAATTTTAGGCTTGTGTCGAATGCATCGACAGCGGCAAAATGACGAAGGACTTGGTTATCTGCATCCACGGCCTCGCCAACACCAAGGAGGGCATGTACCTCCACACCGAGGACTTCCTGCAAGCCATCGCAGACCAACTTGAACATAAGCTATCCAAGTAGACAACTTTGTTAATTTTAAACACTAAAATTCAAGTTTTTGTTCATAATTTAGTCACAATTTTTTAATGAATTATAGCTATTTAAGAGTAATATTGAATATACTCGTAAGTAAACCAGTGAAATGAGGATCTATATTGAACATATACATGAAGATATATAAAACAATTTTATACTCTTCCCATTTAGCATTTTTGTAGTACTTAAGATTGTGCTAATATTTTTTTCTTTTAAAATACATTATGCATTTTTAAATTGTTTAAGTAAATCAATGTTAGTATAGGTTTTAACCTCAAATTCGGATTAACGAATCAATTTTGGCAAATTGATAGTTATTCGGAATTTACAAATTATTAAGTTATGTTTGTTGCTTCCTCGTGTAGTTTTATTATAAAAAAATTAAAACTACTTTTTGAAACATCTTGCCCGTGTCAGTGTCGCAACAACCATCCACTCTCCTCAACTCTATTCAAGTGGGTGGCGTAAGAAACCTGTCTAAGTTATTAAAATAATTTTAGATAATAGTGGAAGCAAATTTGTTTAAAGAATCCAGTATGAAAGTTTTATGATAAGCATGATACACTATGTGATTGCATATGCCTTAGGAATTTATACTTATATACAAATCAAATCGTATTTTAATAAAATATGTCTCAAATCCATGTTTTTTTATTTTCTTTACCTCCATCCTAAAATGTGAACGTGAAAATTGAAAAATATAATAAATTTTTGGTAACATGAGTAACCGAGGTGTTGTACTTTTGTTCTTGCTAGACTTGGTTTTCTGGTTAGTATTAAGAATTTGAATTATTCTATCAAAGAAGTTGTTTCATTTCTCAATGTAGTATGAGGCATTATTAATATTTCTTAAAATGAATTATGAGTGAGAGTGAAACTGTTCAGATTCAGTTCCAACCACCGTAATGTGTAGGGGCCACTCTTTTATGCAAATTCTTTAAGAATTGCTTGAGAAGGTTTGAGAGAAAGGAACTTTCGTTTAGAATTTCGTTTTTCGTTTTCGTTTTCGAATTTATTGAGAAAACAGAAAAATCGATTAATTTTCTTAAATTTCTGTAAAGCTTATAAATTTTAAAATCGATCATTCAACCTTCTATGTTCATTATTGCCATTTTTAATTGGGAGAAAAAGAAAATCGATTCGAAAATTATCGATATCTACTCTTTGCCGTCGACAAACTTCGACATGTGAACTGTCACTGTCAAATGTCAAAACGTTGATTTAATAGCAATGACGTTTGAGTTCATAACGATAACGAACTTTTTGCTTTATTTTTATTACAGTTAGATTAGTTTTCATTTTAAGATCTATATGTAAAAACATTTAAATTTTATGTATATTATAAAATGAAAAATATAATTGTTCTTATTCTATTGTATTTAGCCATAAATTTACATTCCTTTGATGCCTCGGAACATTGCCAATCAGAATCGGATTGCGTACAAAATAAAAACAGATATAATCAAGGTATGTTTACATTTTAATTCATTTAAAGTTAGTTTTACGTTAAAGTAGTTAATTCCAAAGGTTTTTACAAAATCTTCATGTTCTAGTAAATAGCTAAAATTCCATTCAAGTCATCATTATTGTATACACTGTGACAATATCATAAATTAAATTAAACTGTGTTACAGAGATAAATGAATGGACCAAAATTATAAATAAAAATGTAGAACAAGCAATTAACAAGTATACACCATGTGAAAGTTCCAATTGTAAATGTCATGAAGATGTTATGAATCAGGATCTTTCGGCATTTAAGGATGGAATAAGTAAGGAACAATTTGATATTGCTGTTACAAAGGGTACTAAATATCAGGTTTGTTTCAAAAGATATATGTTATAAGATCGAGTTTTTCATAGATCAAGTTTTATTAAACTGTATGTTTTTATCCTGCCTTCACAATCTCATGAAATCATTAACAATCTTGTATTACAATTTATTATTACAATGTTTTTTTTTGTAGATTATAGATGGACAAGTATACAGACAGAAGGATTGTCATTTTCCAGCACGGTGTGCTGGTGTGGAGCATTACCTTGTGGCTTTGGCACCCAAGTTACCTAACATGGAACTAGCCATAAATACAAGGGACTGGCCACAAGTTAACCAAGCCTGGGGACATCAGAGAGCACCTGTATTTTCTTTCAGTAAGGTTAAGTTTTTTCAGTTAAAATAATTTTTACAAGTGTTACATTAATATTATAGTGATGTATAAACCTCTGTTGTTTATTCTGTTTTATTTTTAGACTAAGGATTACTATGACATTATGTATCCAGCATGGAGTTTCTGGGAAGGTGGACCGGCAATATCATTGTATCCTACAGGTATAGGACGTTGGGATAAACACAGGCTTTCAATTTCAGAAGCAGCAGAGAAGTAAACAATATTTCATTTAAATACTCTGAATTTTGTAATTTGTCAAATATATTCCAACTTAGTTTGATTTTTTTATCAGATGGCCATGGAGTGAGAAAAAAAGTCAGGCTTTCTTCAGAGGATCTAGAACAAATGGGGAAAGAGATGCATTGATATTGTTATCCCGATCAAGACCTGAGCTTGTGGATGCTCAGTTTACCAAGAATCAGGCTTGGAAATCAGATGCGGTGTGTATTGCATATGTGTATTAGATAATAATAAAACATACATTTATTTGTATAAACATTTTTAAATAAATTTACTTTGTGTTGTTATTATAGACTTTATATTTTTCTTCATTTCAGGACACTTTGTACGCATCACCAGCTTCTGAGGTCTCATTTGAAGAACACTGCAAATACAAATATCTCTTCAACTATAGAGGAGTGGCAGCTAGTTTCCGATTTAAACATTTATTTCTTTGTAAATCCCTGGTATTTCATGTAGGGAATGATTGGCTTGAATTTTTTTACCCTTCTTTAAAACCCTGGGTCCATTATGTACCCATTAGTCCTAAGGCTAATCAAGACGAAATCATTAAATATATAGAATATTTTCAACAAAACGATTCTTTAGCTAAAGAAATTGCCGATCGAGGCTTTCAACAGATTTGGGACAATTTAACTGTGAAAGATGTTAAATGCTATTGGAGGAAGTTGTTAAAAGGTTATGCAAAACTTGTAAAATACGAAGTTAAGAAAGATACAAATCTGATTAAAGTGTAATTAACAGTAAGTTAAATATTGTTACAAACAGATATGAAAACAAATTGTTTTATTTGATTTACCTAAAATCCCTGATAAAATAAGTTTAAGTTGGCAGTGGGAATAAGGCTGATGATGATAAAAATACTTTATTTTCTGAAATAAGAATAAAACAATTTCAGAGTTGTGTTAGATAATATATTTGAGTTTTAAAAATAGATTCTAAATTGACAGCATTCTTTTATAGCTCTAATAGACATTAAACAGTGCAAGAAAAATCTAAGACTTTACGAAAAGTTGAAAGCGGATAAGAGTAAGTAATGAAGAATAATATTTGTTAATTAATATTGAGATCTAGAAATATAGCAATTTTAATTGCCAAGAATGCGTTAACATGACACAAATAATCTTAATATTAGAAATAACATTTATAATTTAAACATGTTTAGTTGAAGTCCCTGTCGGGGAAGACGGCGGGCGCGACGAGCGTCCACACGTACAGCCCGATGCAGAGCCACGAGGAGGTGATCTTGATCCACATGGACGCGACATTCTCCTTGGACAGCTGAGAGCTAGGACTAAATAAACACGAATATTAGCTCCAAATATTATTATTTCACAAGTTAATAGTTATAATTAAACTTAGGAACTGTAAGACTTTATATTTCGTAGGTCGCTTAGCTTGTAAAATTGTGGAGGTTTTAAAAAATGATATAACTTTGTACGAAGGTTCTAAGAAGTAAATTTGATGTGATAACTTACTTGAACCAGTTGGTGAGGGTCATCATGACGTAGAGTGTGGCGAGCGCGAACACGATGTGGAAGAAGGTCCAGGAGTAGGCGACGCCGTCACCCTCGTTGTCCACCACCTTGGCGTCCGCGTCCCCCGCGCCGCGCGCCGCCTCCCCGCCGTCACCCTCTACGGAACCATAGCCTGCGCTCAGCGAGCGTACACGTACAACCGCATTAGATACATTTTTGTACAATTTTAATGAACATCTGATGATGTGTAAAGCATTAATTATAGCAAATGAGTGTGACTAGATTTGAGTAAGTATAAATTTTGTACGTTTATAGGTAATTATGGAATTGTTATTATCTTTGTTAACACATTCAATGCCACTACGATTTATA
>NW_013525024.1:193653-214858 GCF_000836215.1 Papilio polytes | reverse complement strand
TACGAAAGCGGCCGGCGCTGATGGTGTTAACTGCGATGTTATTTTTAGCTAAAATTCTACTTGACAAAAAAGACACATTTAATACAAACCCATTACCAAAAGCAAGAAGGCAGAATGTAAAGAATAAGTCTGTAAATATTTTATATTAAGCAGTTTGATGAGATTTACCTTCGTTAGCAATGAGCCCTCCATGCCCTTGCCCCGCGGCGTCGCGCGCGTTATGTCCGCAAGGAATGCACAATACATTAGTATTACAATAAATATCAAAACTAAATTAACATAAAAAGCAACAAAACAAAAAAATAAACACCAATCAATTTTTATAACCGTTATGCTTTCCTTGAGTTTCACGCGAATAGATATTATAATAATATTGTTATTGCATGCTTAACAATCCATGCAGTACAATAAGTGACAAAAATAGACTGATTCGAAACCTAACCCATTTGTAGAAATACGAACTGTTGCAAATATTTAAACCGACAGTTGCTTTATATATTTTTAGACAGAGTTAATTATTTTAATTAGATATTTGTTTCTGTTGATTTACTAATAAATAAATCTATAATAATAAGCAAGGTATAAACCTTACAGTGTAATATCAAAGTATAAAATGACATATTCACCTGCGTTGCCGTCCTTGGCCAGGATGTGCTCCGACATTGTGATCTTGGAGGAGTTGGAGGCGGTGCGGATGCTGGAGTACAGCACGCTGCACACCCAGATCACCAGCCCGATGATCGATTGATTGTCAAACGAATTCTGAAAAATGTATTTTAAATTATGAAATGCAAGAAATGGTTTAAACAAATAACATATGATAAATGGATAGTGGTATACATTTAATATTTTGAAAAATAATAAAAATAGTATGGCACAAAATGTAAATTGAATTTATTACATAAATGTGAAAAATACTACATAATAATGACTTATTGTATGAATATACACGATAAAAAAGATTATAGAAGGAATACAAGATTTGATGATGTTAAAAATAGTACTAATAGATATAAAGTAATTAACTAGATAATACATACCCAATAAGTTTCTCTCTGTGTATTCCCACGTCACGCAATATTAAATATATAATTTAATTTACAAATACACATACAGTACATACAACAGTGTACTTAAGTAAATATAACTTTACAAATGATAGTTTAGATACATTTCAATAACATTCCTTTCTCTCCCATGAATATAAAGCTGGTTGAAAACATAAATAATTCCCTGAAAACGGGTCTCCTAGTTAAAAAGCCAAGGGAATACAGACCGATAAAATTGTACTGTGCAATAAAGGAATTGTATTTCTTAAAAGAAAAAAAAATTAAACTGGTAGTTGAGGAATAACCTTCAGTGTAGAATACTTGTAAAAAAGACTCATTAAATAACTATTAAACAACTCTTAAAAGTGGCAGTAAGTTATATTACCTGATTATTCTCAGAAACAGAGGCATTACATTCAGCTGGAGAGTTGGAGAGTGCGGACCAGGTGAGGTACATGACGTAGAGGGAGACTACGGAGGACTGCAGGAGACCGGAGTGCGGCTGATACTCCTGCACTGATGGCAGGATTGATATCGCACTTGCTATCACCACAAGTATCAAGTTGAATGATATGAAGAACTTTGATAGATCACAACCGCTCGGCTGAAATAAATACATTAAATCTATACTAATATAGTAAACTGTAAACACTAACTACTCAGTGGGATGGGATGTCAACAATCAAAGCACATTTTTAAATAACTCTTTCTTTAATAAAAGTTACACTTACGACACACTTATATTTTCACACTATGAATATACATTAGGGGTAAATAAATTAGAAAAAACCTTCATGTGGGAATGGGACCATAAACTACAAACTGTACTAATGAAGCAAGGTTATTATGGTAACGGTAATTTTGACATTTGCAATTGAGAATTTGACAAATGTAAACAATAAAATAAAGTTTTTATAATTCCGTACGGTTGAAACCGCACGTGAACAGCTAGTTTTAAATAAATGTAATATTGTTAAGGAAATTTTCCTAGATAGTCTATAAAAACGAATAAGCTTCATGATAAATTAATTGTTTTAACCACAACTCAATTTTCTGATGAAAATTATATTTAAGCTTACCTTTGTGTAATATACATAGAGCAACACAATTCCAGTCAATGCAAGTGTGAAGCATGTCAGCATGGACAGCAGCAGAGCTACGTACCAGGTCCGTGACTGTGACTCCTCATAATTTGCTGAAAGTAGAAAATAATAATAGGGAAATAAAATTATATACAGTTTTGGCAGTTGTTAAAATGGGCTTTTTGTTGATTTTTTTGTTTATACATATATATGTTATTGTATTAGAAATATGATAAGAACTAAGTGTGATATAAAGAAGCAATAAATTTTATCTTTGAGACTTATACTTGAATCATATTTATACAAAGATATGTACATAAGTGCAAGTTGAATACTTGTAGACTTCATAAGTAATATCTATTATTAATCTCTTCATTTTACATATTTAAGGGAACTTGAAGGATGATTTGGCATTCAAGATCAAAGTGGACCTCTTCATTTTGACTAATCATTTACCAATAATTATTTACAATATAACAACATATCATTCTGTACTTACAGACCCATCTTTCAGCCCAAGAGTGTGCAAAGTCAATAATCAGAATGAGCTGTATGATGATAAAAAAGAAGCCTCCGATCATGCCAAATACCATCCAAGTAGAGGCAAACTGCCCTTCCGGAATAAAGAATGCTCCAATAACACCACCAATTACCAACAAATATTTAATACCCCAAAATCTGTAAAAAAAACACAATAAATTCAGATAACTATAGATAGTAGTACTAATACTAGAACTATTACTATAACTGAATAAAGGGAAATATAACTCTGTGTTTAAGATCATACCCATTCTGTATTCCAGCTCTTGGATCTTTGGATGATTTTACACCAATCATAATGAGCGCCATTAGTACAAAGAAGAGACATGTTGCAAAACAAATTCTGGAAAGAAGCATTTGAAATAAACAAAAACATACACATTTATAGTTAAATATATGATTATGAATGTATCATTACCTGTATACTGCTAAATAGCCAACAGCTTGGTCACAATCTACTTTAAAGTTGCCCGGAATAATTCCTGTTGAGTTTTCACAAAATGGTACCTGAAAAAATATGGGAATTTTACATCTTATAAAACATGTTGGATTTTAAAATTCAATTCAATTGTTATTTATAAAAGATGAGAAAAGTTCCTACCTTTTTTAACTGGTCATGTAATCCTGGTGCAAGAGTAACGCAGGCTACAATCATCATTAGTAGTAACATGACGGTGTACATGAGTCGTGAAGACGTGGAGTTGGTGCATGATGGACAAGCTGAACAACATAATGAACATGCTGCGCTGGTACAGCAACATGCCATCTAAACAAAAACATCGTTAGTACACGCTTAGTTAATATCTCGTTTTACCATCAATAATAAAAATCATATAATTAAAGAATAGATAACTTCGTTCCTGTATTTGAGGTAAATTTGTCAACCAAATTAAACTTTATAACTTCTTCTACTGAGTGACGTTTCTAAATTAGTTAAATACAGTTAATTAGATTTATTCGTATTGGTTTTACCTGAGCAGCAGAACAAAGACCTAAAACGGCTCCCATTTTTGCACCTTCACCAAATTCTACGCCAGTTGACTTTGTAGTTTATTTGTTGATAAAGTTCAGCTCACTTATAGATATGAAAAAGCTAATGACCCGATTTAATACACAAGATTGAAATTCACGCAACAAAAACTGCATTCATTTTCGATTTTTGCAAACAAACAAATTAATCATCTGCATTTCACAGATAATGTAAATTGTCATATAAGAACAGAGAAAAAATATATAGCTCTATAATCTACATCCTGGTAATGTCAATGCTGTATTGCCAACTTATTCCCAATTTTGAAAATGTTTTCTTCTACTTACCCATATTGTTAAACTTGGTACACTGAGTAGAAAAAAAAACAGTTTTTTTTTCATTGGTTCAACAAAACTTATTAGCTTAAATTTGAAAGATTTAGTTACTTTACCAAAATCTTTTAGAGAAAACATTGCTATAATATTCTGGACGTAAAGAAAATGAGAAGTTATTCAAATTAACTTTAAGAAAATTGTAGATGCATTAATAAGACCATTTTTTTTACTACAAAGTCGGTATCAATTGTAAATATATCAATCAATATATCGTCTAAGGAAGTTTGCTTTCATGTTTTGGATAGATGAACTTGACTGTTTAAGTTTCAGTATAAAGCATATTTAATCTTCCCATAACTTTTACACATTGTCTACGTAAAGGCATTCGATTATAGCGAATCAGAAGATTTGTACCGCTGTTGCTTTTTTTAAGAATTTCCATTTTCGCCCTCGCGGGTAATTGAACCCGCGTGTTGGCTATCGAGCAAGCCATTGGTTTTGTGCACCAATGGATCACTGGTTTATAAAACCTCAGGATTGCCAAAATAGTTGTCGTAGTATTCTTTTTATGTTCCAATATAGTGTAAGGTACATCTGGATCAAAAATATGGAAGTATCATTAAAACAAAAATGATAAATCTAAACTATATATTTGTAAATATATGTAGTCTATAATCTGTAATAAATTATAATGTCTAGATTTGTCCATACATTAGTTTTGTGATTTGGGAAACACTTGAACATTTCAATAAGCTTGGTACACGATCCTTTACTTTTTGCGATGAAAGATGGTGGTAAGACTTGTATTAAACAACGGAACGGACTTCAATTAAACAACGGATACTTTTATAGGATTGGGAAAATAATGCCACATTAATTTCCAATAATCGCAATATATATATTTAAGACATAAATTCATTCTAAACTTATTGAGGTATAATTCAGACGTTACAGTCTTCATAAAGTAATAAAAATAACATGTCTTTACACAAATAGTTTAATAAACTGTTTAACATTCGTTTTTAAAGAAGAGATAGTAAATAGGTTCATACGTATAGGAATATTCTTTACAGTCGAGTTCCGTAGCTTTGAAATGCAATACACCACAATCATGGCTTACAACTGTTAGAGAGCTTAGATCGTACTCCAATTCAACAACAACTGCATATATTTATGTAATGATATCGCTTTACTGCGCGTGTTAATCGTTGCATTCTTGTACAATTTAAATTCAATACTAAATACAAATTTAATTAAACCATTAACGAAAATATATCCTAATAATCAAAATTGTAACATTTGTATCATGTAAATTATTTATTGTGGAACACATCCTGGACCGTCACAAACACTTTCTACAGCTAATACGATCTGAGTTAAATATAACACAAGGTCGCATTTCATTCATTGTTAAATTATAAATAATCTAGAAGAATAATAAATAAAATTATTAATATCACAGTAGATTAACTGCCAGCTCTCTATTATATTTGTTACTCTGCTTTATTATGATTTTTATTGAATTACAAAAACGAACATTGTGATGCAAAATACATGAAAATGTTTCAATTATAAAATGTAAAAGGATGAAAAAGTAAACAATATCTGTACTTCTGCTGACAGTTTCGCTAAAAACTGCTGTGATATTGACAACATGGAATATGCCTACATTTTCGAGCAAATAATAACATTCAAACGATTTTTCTAAATATAACTAAAAGTTGCGCCACTTATATCTACTGGTAACTATTCAATCGATGAATGTATACAAAATAGAGCGGTCTAAGACTTCAGTTAGCTTTGATTTACGTTGGAGTTGTCGAGTCTATTCACCGACATACACCAGCTCAAAAATAATAGATTTAAGCACGGACAAGACAGACGTAACAATGACCTGGAAATACTTTTGGTAATTACAAAACAATAAGCCAAATAAATTAATTTAACAATGCGTCTACTTGTCCTCCGATAACAATTTTAAAACGCAAATAACATTGTCGGACCGAGACCAAATTATCCAAAATAGATAATTTTCATTTGTACATATATGTATCTAAATATATTATTATTATTGCAAATTATACCCTAATGTACCATACGGAAGAAAATGATTATGATTTCCAAAGCCTTACTTTCGGCACATTTACTTTGTTCTTACAAGTTACAAATTATAATGATAGTCACCTCAGAGCCGAATTGATAACTAAGCACTTATCATGTTAGGTGTTCGTACTTATTAACAGGAGACATATTTTCATTGAAGTTGATTGCCCACATAAATGTACATACTACGAAACGGAAATAAAAAATATCTTAAAAATAGAAGTTGTATTGATGTCTAAACAATGTACTATATAAAACAATTATGTAAGAAAATTAACAATTGTAATTAAAATAATGATGTTCTTTTTAGCATAGTTAAGAAATAAGTGTATAATTACTTTTTGTACAGAACCATAGTTTGAAACATAGATATATAACCTATAGATGCAGTTGGTATACAATTTCCACGTCTAAACGAGAGTCGATTTTCGTATTTTTTTTAAGGCGGAAAATATAAAAAAAAACATCTATGGGCTATAGATCTGTGGTTTTAAAATATATTTATGAAAAATATTATTTTATACGACAAAGATATATCAAATTAACACAATTACCGAATCCGTATATATACTATAGAGTTATGTTACAGAACGCTTACTCCATTAACTTTAAAGATAGAATGGAAAATATGTTCATAAACACTCTTATAGGGCTACAAGATGTTTAGCATAATATAAGTTATATGTATACATAAATAGTTTTAAATGTTAAGATTTTGCATGTACATAATCTATTCATATCACAATTTACATATTTACATATAGTCGTATAATTCTTAGAAATGAGTTACACTATTAAATTAAACGATAAACAAATAGGCACAGATGGATTATATACATAGCAAGAGCGTCTCCTGTAATTATTAACTCTTTTACAGTTGTACAATATCATTAATGGCCGAAAGTATGATCTTGATGAAGAGTAGCTCAGAAAGTTATGTTGCGAAATTATTGTATCAAGGTTCATCAGGCAGTAACAGTATTTCAATCCATATTTATATACTCAATAAAAAATTAATACACACTAAATAATTCTAGGATATGCTTCTAAGTACAAAAAAGACTTAACGTCTTAAAATAATTTCAATGAACGATCTAATAATAAGGCGTGTGTATTAATTACTAACTATACATAAACCTTACAATAAATAAAACAAATACACTCAATCAAGATAGCAACATATGCTCGAGTTAATATCAAAAATAAAACTTTGAAGACTTAGAGCACGACTAGCGTACAGGTTGCTCCAGCCCTTGGTTATGAATCTAGTGGAGCAGCCTGAATGCTTTAATGTGACGTCACTGTCATTTTTTAACACGTCTCAAATGTGTAAAATACACGTCATCTAGCTCATTTCTTCAACATAAGTGAGCACGTAATCTGAATCATTTTGGATATCATAATTTCGATCACTTTGCCACTTAACATCAGGTGGGATTGTCGAGCACTTGTTTTTTTTTTTCAAATAAATACTGAAATTATATTTTTAATTAAATGAGCGAATTATACATTTCTCGAAAAACTAATCGGAAGTGCATGTAATTTATTGGACAGACTTTAAATAATTATCGTTTAATAGGAAAAAATCAAATTTAATCATTCACATTAGAAAAAAGTACGAGGCCTCTTGTAAAATAACATAACTGTAACCCTATACTATAATATCCAGTTAAACCAGTGAACGTATAGAATTAATTTTCTAAATGTTTGCAAAAACTAAGAGAGAAAAATTGTAATACATTAAATATATTTTTTGCAGCGTTTATAAAAGGCAAGTACTTGGTGTACGGACAGAACAAATCCAATATTGCCTTATTATGCTTTTTGTACTGATAAGTTAAAATAATTTTACTATAGGTAATGACTTTGGTGTTGTGTATACAATATTGAGCAAAAATTTGGCTAGTTAAATTAATACGGTAATAACACTAACTACTAAGTAAAAAATAAAATTGTCTTTATCTAAAATAATAAAAATAGAATCTTATTTGAAATATTAAAAAGATTTATAAAGAAAAGATACGATAATAAATCTAATAGCTTCATTTATAAAATGAGATCGGTATTAAACAAAAACCAAGCATGGCAATGTATCCGAAAATTGGTAAAAAAATGTTTATTTTCAACCATAGACAAACATAAGATCAGTTTACCGGAGTTAAAAATATCTATTTAAAACTAAGCCACGAAAAACGCGGAGATTGGTATCATTAACATTTTTCGGAGATAATTATATTTATGTATTTCTCAGTTATTGAAACAATGACTGTATTTTCCAAACTAAAACAAAATCATATTTGATTAATTAATTATTTTTACCTTTTATTGTTTTATAAAAAATAGCCAAAAATATAATAATTTTAAATATAAGAATCATTCGATTTATAATTATTCGAAATAAGATATGATTAAAGGCAAAATAGAGTAGAAATTTACATGATCCGTCATGAGATATCGTTACGTTCTCGTATCGGCCTCTCTTGAAAAACGTTACCTTTGTAATTGTATGTACTTAAAATTAATAAATACTACATTATGACTTGAACTTAAAATATCATTAACAACTATCACACATTACATACAATCTAAACCCCTTTATATTCTAGATCCTTATGATATGGCAGTTGTTAAATTGCTAGCTGGGTTGTTATAAAACATTTAAAAGTTCAAGCTATTTGACGATGGCGTTTAGCGTTGAAATTCGTTGATATAAACAAAATTATACATAAATTTGCTAAAAGTTACAACATTATGATGTTTTATCACAACCATTATTGCAATGTAAATAAACTCAATGTATTTGGTAGCTACTCGCAGGTACGTTGCATAACATATAAAATAACGTCTACTACATTTGGAGGCCGCGTGGAAATTATTTTACTTTATAAGTACCGTTTGATTTTTATTTTTTTTTACAATGATTTGGCAAGAAAATAAAATTTTGCTACTTATTTTTATATTTTGTCTAATTTTCTTTTGGTTGTTATTTTTTTAATGTTGCATATAAGTTAATTTCTCGCTATGAACATTACCATCTCTGTGGCATTGCGCCGAGCTGCGCTTATTTTAATCAGATCTAGCATATTTTATATCAGTGAGATCTACATTTCACAGCAGTGAGTGATAATGTGAGGAGGTATTTACGAGTACTTTATGTTTCCTAATATTTCATTTCTCCAATAGCTGCAAAACACTTACATGACATTTTAAAAATTGAATCTTTACGGTTGTTTCTTGGAAATTACTTATATTATGATTTATGGCTATGTGTATAGATGAATGCACGTGTATAAATAGAAAAATATAGGCACGTCGATATAAATATTGTATTTGTATGTGCGTGAACATTGTTTACAGAGCACCGAGTATAGATATAAAGACGCAACGACATATGTCTGGGGCGATTTATCATTCTTGGATCAGTTTTTTAGATTGGCACATTCCGATTTACGTGTACCTTTAAGGCCGTATGTAAAAACTTCTAGTACAAAGACGTAAAAATGAACAGGAACCGAGATGAATATTAAAACGAAGATGGAACACAGAGTCCGCTGGAACAAAAAAATCGATTCCATGCCAGGTTCATATCAAAATGTGGTGCGCCTTGGTTCCTGTTCGCTTTCGCGACAGCGTAGTAGAGAGACAGACTAAGTGATCGGAGACGAATGCCTATTATTACGATTACCTATAAACACAAAATGTTATGTATATTACAACGCCGATGCTTGGTAACTACGATTGACAAGATACGCCGCACTTGTCAGCGCCTAAACTACCACTTACAACTAAACAGGACTAAAACTCCTTATATATTATTATATACTCTATATTAAAATGTATCTCGACCTCGTATAAAACAATTTCGATATTAATGATCACATTATATAACAATAATATTTTAACAAAATTCTTATATTTACACATCCAAACATTGCTTTCATTTCAAAATACATGTATAATATATAACTTTGATTATAAATATGTATGTACACAATATACTTTATACTTAACGAATAATATTGCAGCTCGGAGGCGCAGCACTCGCTCGCTGGATTTGTTTCCGCTCTCCTCCTTACACCTCGGTATCACATACTAACGTCTTAAGGTATTTGGAAACCTAATGATATTCGAGAGCCAAAGCTGCAAGGTTTTTATATTCGTGACACGGTTTTATTTATGTCCTACGAGAGACACGTGTCACGATCACATTTAATAATCTGTTACTGGATACCGTTTGCTTGTCTCTGTACCAGTGCATCAAAGATAGAGTTCGTTTGTTGCACGTACGTATCAAATTCAATAACATCCGTATAGTTCCGTCTTGGGCGCTGTTTGCTTCGTCGTTAAGAACGTTTCCAATCCGTCGGTGCTTGTGGTCAACAAATATAGCGCATTTGACAGATGGCGATGGCGTCGCTACCAAAATGCGCGTCGTGAGCGAAGTTGAGTATTCTCTCCTTGTTCATAAAGGACCTTCCTTGTATACAGTACAGATATGTTCATAAAAATTTAAGTCTAAACTTTGAAGTCTTTTAGTCGAATTTGAGATACTTACTGGCTAAGTTCAATTTTCATCGTGTTAAATACACAATAAACTTCATTATTATCTAATAATTCAGTCAGTACATTATGTAACATGAAGTGATAAAATATCACTGTATTGCAACCGACTGGACGAGATACATCCAATTGAACGCTCGGATTATCAACAGTGTGAAAACATTGTTCATCATCAAATATGGTTTCAGAATGCACTCGACGCGACCGCACACCCCATCAAGTGGACGGAATTCTATTATTACTCTCATAATAACGACATTCAATACTTCTCTTCTATCAATATTAAGCCTCATTGTTACGTTTTGTTTTAAAGAAAAATATTGCATTGCTTTTCCTTACTAAGGCACCTAATATTAGTAAAAATAAGTTCTGGTAACAGTTCATTTAAATATCCTATTGCATATAAAATTAATTATCTTTGCATTCTATTGCCTATATCAATATATGAATAGTTTCTGGTTGTGTTAATGTCCGTCACTTCATATATTTTCTTCATCATGTGTGAAAATATTTGCATTGAAATCTGTTGATGCTAATAATAGAAATTCATATAATAGAAATTATGTGTTGGTATCAAAAATATAGTTTTAAGAGTCTAGAGTACAGTACAGTTATGTGTTTTTCTTAGCTCTGATATTGTTTGCTCGAATAATGTATCTGTGTTAGATATCGATTATAATGTAACATTTCCATTTTCTTCATTCGGACAAATTGATGCAAACAAATTTAATATAGCGCATCCAAAGAAAACAATAGTTTTCACACTGTTTGGTCAGTCAGAACTTAAGTCTATTAGCTTACATCTAATGTTCACAGTCTACAGTCGATGTCGCCGGAGTTCGGCATCTCGAGTAAAGCAACTGTGACCACTTCTACAAAAATACGTGGGCAATGTCCATAATGCAGTCAAATACGAGTCACATCGAAAGAGAAAAAAATATGTCTCCCTTATTATTAATAAACAATATATAGTATATACTCCGTATAACCTTACATGTAATAAAACATTTTAATAATATCTTCATTTAAGCTTAATTACGACACAAACACTCACGAAATCGTTTACGCGGTTCATGTTAACAGTTCGAGAACAACAAACTTCTCAAATGTCATTGGTGATGCGAGAGGGCGCGCGTGTGCGTGCGGATGGCGCGCGCGTTATTCATTGAAACGCGTACACGCCTTTTTCCACTTGCACTGCGTGCACCAGAGGTCGCGCTGGTCCATACCATACACCTTTCGGCACTTCTTGTTGTCGGAGCGCGGCCGCCGGCCCGGGCTGCCGGGCGAGCCGGTCATGCCCGATAGTCTCATGTGCTTCTGTAATATTGAACCTCTATTAGTACAGCCTCAAAGCGGGTATGAAAATCAAAATATCAAAAGCAATACAAACATACCGGTGAATGTGATGATGACCATGTATGGCTTACTGGAATACTTATAGGCCTTGCGGAGCCACTGTGCATCGTTGAAAGAAGTCCTTGCCTAGAACGTATTCATTGGTTAGAATTGCAAGGAATCATTGTATGTCAATGTAACATATCACAGTGATGTAGAGTAGAGGTGTGTACCTGTAGGAACCGACGAGCTGGCGCTGGTAGTCGGGGTCCTCGTGCGGCGGGCGGCACATGTCGCGGTGGGACAGCGTGGGCGGCGGCGGCGGCGCCAACACCTCGCGCTCCGTGTAGTAGAACTCCTCTTCGTGGTCGCTCTCGCCCTGTTTCTTTGGCCTGAAACAAGAGTCATTGAAATGATTTCCTTTTATTAATCCAATAACCTTAACATAGAGATGCTGTTATTACATTGAAATAATTTAGACTTTAATGTATGTATTTTTTAAGATTTCCATATGGTATATGTATGTATCAGAAACATTCTCCTTGTTCTCTAATTATAGGAAAGTCTTATTAAATAATAAGTCACTCGTCTCTGGCCGATGAAAATAATTATATTAAAGTGTAAAGATCCAACAGCGACCAGTGAGAGTGTTATATAAGTATTGGTCTGGTGGCGGAGGGCGGGGGACGGGGGTCGGGTGGCGGGTCGCAGCGACCTTGTGCGTTGCGACCGCGGCACTCGTGCAAAGTGGAGCTGCGAACCTTGGCGCGAAGCCTTGCTTCCGGGTCACTAAGGGCTGACCTTCGCTACTTCGCTAACATCGCTTAATTGTTTTCCACTTTGACATCTAAAAAGTTGGAAAAAAATGATATAAAAGCGAAATTAAGCCTTTACTTTTTTATTTCGAGAAGAAACGTTGAGATACTATTGTTACTACGTGGTAAAAAAACAATGCATAATTAAAATTGTTGCAACGCACCCCAAATGCGTGTTCCTGATGTGCGCCTCTATTGCTGAACAACTATTGGTGGTGTGCCCGCAGCCTCGCCAGGTGCATTCGAACACGACACTGTTTATCTGGAACAAAACAAATAAAAAAATATAAGTCACACGACATTAAAGTCACTATTCTTTATTTTCATATTATAGGTATTTGAGCGATAATACAATGACCATAAAAAAAATTATTAGACGTGACTATGCTACGGTTTTGCATCGATATTGTTTGTAATAACATTTTTGTTACTAGGTAAGTATGTGTTAAAGTTTTTATTCTAACTTGCAGTTGTTTTATAGCAATCTAAATATCGGACAAGACGATAAAAAATTATCCCTTGTACGTTAGTAAACATGAGTTATACAGTAAAGTATGTGTAAGTTAGTGTCGTTTCTATGGTAATTAACCATAAATAACCATTAAATACGCGTACAACACGTGTGTGAATATACTTTAACATTAAATTAATGACATTAAGGCATAAAATTAATACTGAAATAGGTAATGTCAGCGATGGCGGAAGCAGCTCTAGGTCGCGGCCTTGGCGCGGTGTTGCCGCTGTAACGCGCCCTCGGCTAGCGCTCGTGTGCACCGTGCAGTGTTGCCAGTTGCCACGCCCGCGCGTATGTGTGCATTGCACATATTATATTTATAGTCCGACAAACTTATCATGCCCCGTGAGACGTAGTGCTGTCGCGCTTACTTCTATTAGACTCAAGACAACGAACGATCTTGTGGTACTTTTTGACATGGCAAGTCACACCCACCGGGTCAGATAAGTTGGATGGATTGTATGTAATCCGCCACAATTATCACATCTTACGTTATCTCGTTATAAAATACATCAAACTTCGAGATACTTCTAAGTAAATTATATTTGAAATATAATCCATGCCAATGCGTTTTATGTCCCGATAATTTGTATTACTTCTTAAACCGATTTTGACACTCTTTTATTAGATTCTAAAAAGCAAACAATTTAAGAAATATAGGCACTATTCATTTCACAGTACAAGAACAGTAAGTATATCGAATGATACTCCCGAGCTATAATAAGTTTGATAAATTGTTATACAGTCGGATATTTACTAAGTGCTGGTAGGTAAAGTGGGTGATAGATAAAATAGGGCAGATACGTCACCGCTGTGTCAGGGACGCGAATTGGGTTGCGCGCGCGGAAGGCAATCGTTCCCCGCTTGGAAACTGCGGCTAAATCAAGTGCATTTTGTAACTAGGTCAGGTCGCGGCGGGCGGGAAACGGGGGCGGGCCGAGGCTAGAGGGTTGTATAAGGGGGAAGCATCTAGGTCGCAGCACCACGGCCAAGGGTGGTCGGCTAAGGTTGCACTATTGCTATATCTTAGTCGAGGACGGGCTATTGTTGTCGTCATGGACATCGTCGAGTTTTAATTAATAAACTGCCTTAACTTAAACTATATTGCAGACAGAAAATTAATTGCTCTACATAAATCTTTTGAATAGAAATACATAACGTTATATCAAATCTAAGTAAATTCATGCTTATTTCGTAATAAGCACATTTTAAGAAGTATTACGTAATTTGATTGTAATAGAGATGCAGTCTTATGCATTAATTCGAGCAACATAAATACCTACTGCTTTGTTACGAAGCTGATTTCCTAGCGCTTCTCCGCTCGGGTCTATTATAACCTGTTGCAGCTGTGTGCTGTATGTACACGTTACACGTGCCGGCACGCTTGCATGTGTGGGTGGCACTGAATAGACGTGATAATACTGCAGTCGCCTCTGCGCATTCAATGACAATTTACCGTATGATGCAGTTGGCAAGTGCTAAAAAACATTGCTATTTACATACATTAGTCGCATGCGCAGTCCTAGAGATTAGAATCTGACTCTACCATTTATAAATTGCATTTATATCTTTAGTTGCAAAGTCGAGTAAAGGACATACAGGAAATGTTGTTAATTAGGCGTATCCAAGTTGCTTACTCTGGGGCTTTTTCTATCGGGGAAATAAAAAAAATTATATCATTTAATAAAAAGGAATTAATCAAATAATTTCACTTATAAAAAGGTTATGATGTCTGTTATAGATTCACACCGTATGATATCTCTAGTCCTCGAGTACAATTTGATGCACATGTAGTACAGTGATATATATTTACCTTTTTTCTTTGTTGTTATGGCTTAAATATATGTGATTCTAGATTGAAGTAATAATAAGCCATAATGATTATAGTCTCAGATGCACTATTGCACCTATTAGTAACATTTGTTATTATTCAGATAACACAAATCACTAATCGGTGCTGTAAACGGGATATTCCATCACTTCATAGCCATCGTAATAACAAAAAAACTGTTAGATTAAAGACATACGTATTTCAATGGAATAAGGTTCCCATTCGAATGATGTTGGTTTAAGTAACGCAAACCGGCATATAAAATGCCGGTTTGTTATTATGCCGTCTCGCTCGCCGGCGTAGGACCGAGATGACTTATTGATTTGTTTTCATCGCATCTCTTTTCCGCATATAAGAACATATATGTTTGTTTCGTCCACGTGACCTTCTCTTGTTTACTTCACGTTATGCTGGTAGTTGGGATGTTTTGATGTCATCTCGCTCTAGCAGAGGTCCCAAGAGCCGACGAGAACTTGTTGCGTAGTTTGCGGGAAGTTGAACATTGTTTTAAAATATACAATTTAATGTTAGTGGGACAACTCTGATTACTTTAAAGATAAATAATAACGCAATTAAAATAAGTGGAAGGAGCAAAATCATTAAAAAAAAAACTGTACTGACTTATCCAAACAAACCGTTTGGTTTATACAGTTGTTGAAAAATAATGTTATTTTTTTTTTAAATTTTAACTATCCAATTTTAAAAGGTATCGTATAAATCACGTGGAGCACACGGGCGGCGGCCCCTCTAAACACACTTTGTCAACGAGCCGCGATGTTTACAAACAAACCACTCTGTGCACGAATTCTTCAATAATATAACAAACCTAACAAAGAACATTCCATTTCCGTGAAAACAAACGGTATCGTAGTTACGTCTAAATAAAATACAAATTAAACAATACACTGTTTCGCTTCACTAAATACATTCACATCGACAGGATAGTTTTTGAATCTAAATTAATTCGTCCATTGTCCGTTACAACCTTATATTAAAAGTCTAACGCTGTCAGAATAATCATTATAAGGAACTAGGAACACTAGAAAAATATCTACTTTAGTATTCTATCAATAGTAAAGTACATATCAATATCAGTGATACATATCGAATACCAACTGATTACAATATTGAAGATAGACAAAAATACGTTGAACTAAATCCTCCCCTATTCTTTGCGGTTCGTACACCCTCGCCAGCTTGCCACTCGACGTTCCAAACAACCTGCGCCGTTACATACATATACAACTGGCACATTTGTGTATGTGTGTATGAAAAATGCCCGACGGCAAGAAACTTTCGATGCGTTCGTTCGCCTCATCCTGTTCTCAGAAATTACCTACCATATACTATTGTATGATGCGATCGGATCTTTCATAAAAACGGTTCTGTATGGTCAAACATTGATTCATGATTAAATGGTATAACATAAGTTAACTTTTTATACAACTAGTCCCATGTATAATATAAACGCCCCAAACAAACTAACATATAGGTATAGCACTTAGTGTCGTCAAGAGTGTACAACGAAGTCCCTAAACAGCTACGTCTTAGTCTAATAATAATAAAAAATATTTTGACTAATTATTTAAGTTTTACTTTGTCAGCTTTCCGGATTAACTAATAAGCATTATTGTACGCGTGTCGCGTGTAGGTAAAACTTATTTATTGTTTTGAGTTCATTTTACGGTGAAAGTATTTTGTTTATATTGAAAGTAATATTGCACTTTCCTTGTTCGTGAAACACAACTCGCAACTCGCAACGTGGCTCACGCAAGTGTTCAGACGGTCTGCTCGCATTATGTCCACGGCAACTTAAATGTTAAACTTGATGTTGTTGTTGCTAAATCTTAATAATTCAACCAAAAATAATGTTTTGCCCGCATTAACTACTTCTTGTAGAGCCTGTATTCTAACCTATGTATTAAAAACATAGTTTAAAAGGTAACAAACAAATAAAGACAAACATTTCTTTGTGTAATTCGCCAAAAGCAGCTAAATACAACTGTCCTCTAATTCTAATTATTCGTAGCGTTTGTCTCTGGAATGGTGAATCATACGAGATTGTATCGTTAACATTTCAAATATGCGCGTCATCCAAATAGTGAGAGAGGACATTTTAGTGGAACAAAAGAGTGATGTAAGGTGAGTCAGGCAGGACAGCGCAGGGACGCCGGCGGCCGGCGGTCGGCGGTCGTCGCATCGGTCGGGCCGGTTAAGGTGGCAGCATTAATGATGAATCAGTGGCGGTGGCGCGGGCGCAGGCGGGCGCGGGCCGGGCGCAGGCCGGTCGCCGATCGCAGCGAACCCCTCCTCCAACCCCGCTCGGTCACCGACCTCGACTGGTTCTGACTTGTTACAATTTCACTTTTTCTTCAAATCGACGTATATAACTCGACCTCTCTTAACCCACGAGACGTTTTGTTTCTCTTATATCGACAACAATCGTCTTCGATTCGATTAAAACTTAAGCGGATTAAAGGAAACGATACTTTATTTCAGTACTGAGCCATTACGACACAGTAGCGAGTCGGCGAATAAAGGTATCGTTGACGGCTAATAACATTATTAGCACAGTCCCGTTGCGCGGCGCGGTGGTGATCGCATTTGGCGCACATTCAAAACGACCGAAATTTATTGAGCGCATTGTGTCCGAAGAATTCGGTGTGTAAAGATTTGACAACGCATAAAGTTTATTTTACTTGTAAAATAGGGAGTTTGTTGAACCCGCGGGAGCACTCATTATGGCGTCTGATGAACTCACCGCCGCCGACCGCGCCACCGCCGCCGGCATTGTTCCCGCTACCGATATTCCCCACTGCTTTTATATACATTTTTACATTATAAGGGATGGTGGATTTTTCGTATTTAAGATTATTCCTACATAACAGGTTGTTTTCTTTTCGTAAGAAGTAACAACTCGTTTGGGTAAGATAATCCTACATTTAACTAAATTTGTTCGGGCTATCCCAGGCATACTAATTTCAACGAAATTATGTGTTTTGTTAGGCGTAATCATAATTCGATTGAGTCATGCCAAAACCCACACAGTACAGTAATAAATAACATCGATTACGTCATCGATGCGTTTAAGGTAAATCCCTTGCCATAGACGCCCCTCGGTTATCAGTAACGTCCATACTGTGTTGGACAGCGTAGCAATTAAGTTCAGAGTGAAGTAAGCAGTAGGCCTATCGAGATGTAAAGTGTAAACATTTGAACTGTCAAGAACGGGCAGTGCCCCGGCCACGGTGTCAATGCCCCGCCCCGCCGATGTCGTTTAAAAAAACGCATCGTCTCCACCTCTATGCTACAGCTACACTACAATGCCGCGAGACATGCACGCTACGAATACAAACCGTCTCACCTATGCTATAAATGATACACATATCATTTAACATGATAATTTACACGCTTTTGTTATTAAAATGTATGTTAAAATAACACGAACAAGCGCTTCATAGCATTTGTAAGAGGAAAATTACACAACGAAAATGTCTTCAATTTTGCTATTTATCGCCGCCACCCACAAATAATTTCGTGTGGCACGCAATCCGTGACACTTCCTTTGTTATAATTGTGCATTGCGGTAGAAATAATCGGGCGACGTGGTCACACACCCGCGGCGACCGTAACCACAGCTGCTGTGCCCGTTGGCCGGTCGATGCCTGTCGTTGTGGGCTTTTGACCGCACCAAGGTCGCGAGGATTTTGCGTAGGAGAATTCGTTACGGTCACACGTGAAATTGAGCAATTTATTGCGCACCAATCGGTGAAAACGTTCCCGTCGGTGATATTTTAACAAGAGTACGATAATGATGTAGGTATCAGAGTGGCGAGTGGCGATACGCACAGGGTTAATAGAACGAGGGAGTCGTGCGGTGTGTCGGCCGATGACCCGGAGAGCGAGACGGAACGACAACAAAACTGAAGTTCGCGCGAACCTATGTGACGCCGTCGCCATCGCCCCGGCACGGCACCCGCACTCGCACCGGCTCGGGCTCCCTGTTTAACATATTTTGGAGTATTTGTTTTGTTTGTAGATCTAATAAATGATTTTTAAAACGTAGGTAATCAGTAACAAAACAAATTTAAACTATCACTTGTTTCTAAAAAAAATCATTATAATTCGTCTTCACATTAGATAACATGTACTTTTACAAAATCTTGTGATACCATTACAGTTTACACAATAAGTCTTATTGGTATGTGCGCAAACACAAAGGGCTCGACAGTCAACATAATCGCTGCAACTAGGTCGATTGTATAGACGTAACCTATTTTGCTATTGCACAACGCGATCCCACAGACTGGACACTCGAATAAGCCATATAACTATTTATAATTATAAACCGCGCGGTTACCCATTCGATCAATAATCATAGAGCGGGAGTTATAATTGAAACTTCAAGTAGTCTACACGTTACGCTCTAATTTATAATGATTTTGACAGTAAAGTTTTATTTCGCTTACTGATCGACAACGTTTACATCTCTACTAGTACAAAATAACATTCAATACTGATTAAATGCCAATTAAACACCATTAATTGCAGATAAAAGACGAGTTCATTGTATGTGGCCGCGTCAAGTGTGTGTGCCCCACTTCTGCGCTCCACATCGATACCGTAATCTTCCTTTGTTACACAGCATTCCTTTGCTAACTTTAGTTCACTGTCATTTGTCGGTTAATGTTGTTAATTATTCCTTAATTTTGTAAGTTATTTGCCATCGTACCTATGATATAAAGATTTGATATACTTTGAGCAGATTTACAACGCAATATGTTATCGCGGTTTACGTTTAGCATATATAAAGAGGCTATAATATTATGCTTCTTGTTTTTGCAGCATGATTAATCACAAAATGTACCTTATGTAACGATCATAGATAAGTCTTCATTGACGCAATATACAAAAGATAAAGTTTTCTTTACTACAACAAGTGATATACTACGGAAACTTTATTCAATTCTTGTTTTCATGCATATTTATATATCGATTGTGACGGTCACACAACTTGACGAATAAGGTTATTCGGAGCTATATAATTTGACTTCGATAAAGGTCTCTCAAAAAATTGCTGCTGTGGTTTTCTCAAACATGTTTTTTTTATATGAGAAATAATTGATGATGTTGTTCATTTAGATTTTGTGATTAAAAATTAGAAACGATTAACCATGTTGTAAAGATAATGTCACTGTCATTTGCTAATGGGGTCATAGACGTTTTCTAGTTCAATGCGATAATGTTCTAACATGTGTTAAATGGTACGAATTCGTCGCAGCGAAACGAGGTCATAGTACAATATAACGTATGAAACGCGTAATAAAGTGGCGAGTATCATGCGCGGGTATCGTGTAGGGCGTTGTTGGTCGTTCGCAGTTCGCAGCCCGCAGCTCGCAACTCGCCTTCCACACTTCTAACTGTTTACCGAGCGAGCGATCTGCGCGCTTCTAGTGCCGCATAGCTTCCGCGTTTTAAATATAGACCGCGAAGGCCGAGCCTTTATTCGCCCGTGTTGAAATACTGCCACGGAGCCGGTGCGTGAACCTTGAGCCGGCGTCTTAGAGACAAAACAGCTTCGAGAACGGCACCACGATAACGGATTCTAATCTCGTGACGAAACTGTTACCGACAAACAAAAAAAAAAACACAATCCGTATAGTGTATAAGGTCAGGCGCAAGGCTGCCGGTGATGTATACAAATTAGTGGTAATTTTTAGTGAAAACGACACGACGCATTATGTAATCGCAAGCTAGTTGTTGAGCTCTTACAAATATTTTGAGAAGGTCTAATTGAAGGCTGACTGACGTGATTCTCGTGTTTTTGAAGCACGAAGGGAAATCACTTTGGTCACGTTTAAGATTGCAATGACTGACGTAAATAATGTCGTAAGTCAAGAAAAGAAACGTTCAAAATATTCGGAAAATCATTATGCGCAATAAGATGTCGCTATCCGTTTTGTATGTTATGTACTTGCGCCGCACATTGGGCTGAATCAAGTTGCTCCATAGACAACTTTATCTGATGTTTGAAATGTCTCTTTTTTTTGCTTGAATATGCTTTGTAT
>NW_013525024.1:173164-191541 GCF_000836215.1 Papilio polytes | reverse complement strand
ACAAAGCACATTTAAGCAAAAAAAAGAGACATTTCAAACATCAGATAAAGTTGTCTATGGAGCAACTTGATTCAGCCCAATGTGCGCCGTGTTAGAAGTTAGAAAACGTTTGCAGTCACGTGCCAAATTTAGCAAAATAGACTTGTTATCAACACACCTACGTGGGCTACTTGCACTTGTATATCTAGTTTGTGATAATGTTTAAGATAGAGTATTACAGCGATTATATCAGATCCAACTAGTTGTTGAACACTATAACTAGCATATGGGAATTCAGGTATAAACTAATGTAGATGATAAAGATAAGGAAAGAGCTTTTGGCCTCTAATGCACGCAATGAAAATGAAATACTTGCAGGATTTAATATTCCTATTGCTAGCTTATCAATACGTTGTTACATTGATATAGAAAGTTACAAGATCAACTTTTTTATCACGCATTTTTCAATAAGGAAGCGTGTCATTAGCAAATCTATGATGTATGAGTGATTATACAGCAGTGGGCCGTGAGCTGTGAGCAACGCGGAAGTCACCCGCCGCCTCCAGATAACAATTGGCGTGTTTATCAACGGCCGCGATAAGCTACGGTTTGCGAAACCTCAGTACACTACGACGATGTTAAGCTCGCCTTGGACCTTGTGACACCGTGGCCTCGATGCCTTTTTACAAACAACAAATAATCGCCTCGCTCCAACTGCCCTGTCCGTGGAAAGTTACAAGGTTCTCTAATCTGACGTTAAGTTCGTGGTACTAGCACACCTACTGTTTAGTTTTGTTAATTTTAAAAACAGTTCAGGGCACTAGAAAAAAGGTCTTTGGAACCTCTATTTACCAAGGTCGGCTTGGAAGAATTGCGAGAGCAGTAGACACAATTATATTTAATGGATGTGCGCAATAATTAGGTTCATCTGCGATAGATATGTTGCCGTGGTGATACTTGTATTATTGTACTTGTGTTGAGATAATAAATGTTCAGGTTATTATCAAGGGATACTGTTAAACAATCAGCATTATTATTGAAATATCTTATCAACTGCCCCATTGTTCGGACGATTGAATATTGACACTCTAAATTATTGTTAATATAACAGGCGCCTAATGATATCGTTAGATCTACACTGCATTTACTGTGTTATCAATGCTTGGAGTGTACACACCGATCATAAGCTACTGTAACTGTTAATGGCTTCTACAACTTAGAAGAAAAAAAACCACATTAACGATATATGCAGGTGCACATATGCGATGCATTAAACTATCGAATGTTTCATTTACATTGACCTCATTACAAACAGCTTCCGTATCGATCAATGGCGCCGGCCGAGAGAGGTATCGGAGCGAGTTGGTTCTTTAGAGAAACTTAAGTGCAGCTTTCCGCATATTGTTTCATTGATTTGCGAGGTCGATTCGTTACGAAAGCGAGGTTACACGTGCTGCGTACATGGGCGATAGCGAGGCTCGTGCACAATTTCCCGGCGATGCGAAAGCGACGCCTCGCGCCAATCTTACCCGGTGTCCTTATCAACGCTGCACCGAGCCCGTGCGACGCGGCCGGCGTGACATTTCCTTATGTTCACAGCAAGGCGACGCGATACCGCAAGGTTGTGATTTTAAAAGTTAAGGTTGTGTTGACTATTATACGGTGATATTTACACTGTACTGATTTTCACCTTCGATATTATCTCGCCGCGTATAACCTGTCAATTTGAGATATAAAATATTAAATTAAATGAGGCTACTTGTCTTTTATCTTTTCATAGCTATCTTTTAGTTACTTTATGTAAATTCAAATGTCAGCCCATATATCGATTTCTCTGTTTTTTCTTTTAAATAATTACAATATTTTTTTTATTCTAAAAGTAAATCTTTATATAACCGAATGCCTTGAGTTTAATTATACGAAATTTGTTCTTAGTTGAAAGAAGTAATTATTTCTATTTTCATATAACGGTCTCAGGTGAACAAGTTGATACTAGAAATAGCTAAGCAAATGAAGTGGGGTTATACAACATGTTCGGGTTGCGCGTGCGCGTGCGCCGTGATGCAACGAGCATTGCCGCGGGGGGCGGGGGCGACGTCAGCGGGGGGCGGGGCCTTGCGCGTGCACGCTACGATTGTACACCACTACAATGCTATTATTACATTTTCACCGCTGATTATAAAATGCATAGATAAACGCCTCGCGATATATTTGAACGCGTGTATATTTAACAGCTTCGAATAACTATACAATCACACAATTATTTAACATTATATTTAAAATAAAAAATTATAAACTGTAAAATGTAGACGAAGTGTTAAAATTCTTCTTTAAAAACAACGTTTAGCAAACACCACCTTGGAAAATGTAATGCGGCACTCTACTACCATTTACATTAAATAAAGGTTGCTCGTGTTAATTATTGTTTGAATCTCATTAAATACATATGGAAGTTTTTATTCTAAAACGTATAGTATGTGCGTTGCATGCAGAAAGCTTGCAAGGCCTCGCTCGGCCTCAAGGTCTGCCAGCTGGCGTCACTCCGATACACTCGGCAACACAATTTATACATATGTACATTCTATAATACCGTTCGTTGCTACTGGCAAAACAATCAAACAATTGCCATCCCGCTCATTCTCCTTGAAAAAACTGAGATAATGACGTTTTTGTTCGACTGTTTCGATAGTGGAAACTAACTGGAAACATATAGATTATACAATGGCAATAAACATACCGCGGTGACATTTACATTAGTAGCTGGTGCTAAGTATAATGCATTTTATACACGCGTTTAAATAAAAGCTTGAAATTAAATATTACATCAGTCAAAATCTAAGCAATAATTAATTTATAATTAGTATTCTAAATTAGTTAACTGAATAATTGATTAATCCATTGACGCCAAGAGATGAAGGTCGATGTTTGGTATGCGAAGCATGAGCACTATTTAAAAAAATCGTAACTACTATAAATTGAATTAAACATGTCACAGACCATATGTTTAATTAAATTTATTACAATCAAATTTTTAATTTCTAAGCAAAGATTTGAAATAGTGAAAAACGGTTTTACATAAAAAAATCATAATAATGAAAACAAAAAGGCTTTCGTATTTTTTAATAAAATTAGAGTTCGCCATTATTGTTTTTACATTAAAAAATGTTTTAGATGACGTTTGCAAAGTTCATAATAGATACAGCTATAGTTTATAATCTGTGTACATCGATGACGATGGACAACGGTCTGCCGTAAGTAGTGCAGAGGAACAGGTTCTGTGGTTTGATCACATGTGGCCAGGTCGCCGACCCCGGCCCGATACTCCGAGGAGCCACCGACCGAACCCATCGACACTGGCTAGACACCCGCTCCATACCTATGTATCCTTACACATTAAAACATATTTCACTAGTACGACGACCTTACAGATTTTAAACAGCAGGTTTAAATAAATTCTCTTTAAACAGAATGTGAAATTATTTTTCACATCTGACACAAAAGTCAGAGAAAAGGAGAGGATTAAGAGTTATATTCTGATATCCAAGTTTGGTAAAGTTTGCTTATGACTACTAGTCATTATAATCAGTTAATCACGATTTTTTTATAATCTCGTTTTGCCAACTCGTTTTAAGGTATGTCGTTTGGATTCAATATAGACGATATCCATATTTGTTATATGTTTTCTATTGTTGTTAACATCCGTAATTGGTTGTCGTGAATGCGGAAGAAGTGAGAAAGACTCGACACGGTCGATTAGAATTGAAATCTATTATGTTTAATTTATTTGTCCTAATCGAGCCATTGTCTTTGTTTACTGCCAGGGTCAAGGTCTAATGACGATACCATAGCGATTTGATGATCTTTGTTAAAATCGGCTATCAAACCAAAAGATAGTGAAAGATATCTTTATATAAACAGTTCTACAGAGAACAATTTCACAGATGATTACTACTACTACTTACTATTAAATAAAATGTAATCGAATTTTGTAAAGTAAACTCAGCTACTGCTACTGCCGAAAATGCAATGGATATCGGCGTAACATCGGTAAGCAACTCTATAAGAAAAGATGCACAATGACCTTGTTGCAGACTAAGGGTGTAATGGCCTGTACCCTGCGGATAATCGCCCACGGATGTTAGCGTTATGACCGCAGAGAAGTGAACTGGAATGCCGTTACCTGTAATATTGTGTCCGGTTACCATAGGAGCTTTACATGGCAACCGCACGAAACACCTGATACGATCATAATTCACAAGGATGTTGCTAAAGTCATTGTCCTTTCCATCTTTTATTCGCATTCGTTTCACAATACGAATTATTTTAAGTGGATTATTAGAACATTGATTTTCAAATGTCATGTATGATAATGGTGTGTTGGCAACGTTGATATGACAATGGAAGTTGGCGTCGCCGCGTCTGGGCTATGTCACCTTATGTCGAGCTGCACTATTATTAGTTTTAGAAACACTAGTCAGCGGCGACGGCCATTTGCGGAGGCGGTTGCTCGATGCAATCATCACATTTCACTTAAGCTGTAAATCGACTAATAATTGTTTAAAGTTAAATTATGAATCCGATTGCAGTTGAGGCAATCGCATTCATTGCAGAATAAACCATTTTTCGAACGAAGTCGTTATAGGTTTGTTATTTTGTGAGGGAACTGAAATGCACACTAATGCCAGAATTCTAAATGCCATATTGTACAAAAAAAGTAACCTTTTCAATATTTCAAACTGGAAAGGAAATGTACGATCAATCAATAAACGATAAATATCTTACATCCACACAATCTTTACTTCCTCTTAGATATAAATGGATTTTTGCAACGAAAACTGCTATCTACAATTATCTCCTTGTACTATATGAAATGCGGTTTTAAATTATCATTCATAGTTGTAAGTTGATCACTATAGAAATTCAGACCAAATAATGTGCGTGCGTCATAGTCGTGTTTAAACAGTTTGAAATGAGGCCGTAGCGTAGTAAACAAACGTATTTGTAGTCTTTTTAAATTAATGAACGGGCATATGTCGCCCGCGTGTGCCACGAATTTGGTAAGAGAAATTATATCACATATGTTTATGTTAAATATTTAGTATCATTGTTGACAAACCAACATCTGCTGTGTTTATAGTTAAGCGTTATACGTTAAAGTAACCAGTTAATTAGATTCGATCACTGAAAAAAAACTGTGTGTATCATCAAGAATATTATACTTAATTGAGGTCACAATTTACTTTTCTCATGTAACTTATTGCAGTCTATATCGTACGTTCCAATTCTAACATAAGTAAAAACGGTCTACAAACTAGTTAAACAAAATTGTTGTAGCATAACTACGATAATGTAACAAACGGTAGCTGCTGACAGTGAAGTGGTACAGTTTGTTTATTATTACGTAAGCGCAGTGGGTAAGAGTGACACGAGGCTGGTCCGCCCACGCCCATGCTGAACCGGCCGCCAACTGCCGCAAGGTTAGCGCGGTGCGGCGTGGGCACGGGACGTCTTCTGTGCCAATACTACGCCAATGCTCGCTACCACTGCGCCCGATACATGGCTAGGGCTACCCATTAGTGATTTTTACTGGTTTGCGTAATGGTTATTTTGCTCTTTAGGACAAATGTCTAATAGAAAATCTACATAAGTTGAACCCCTTAGTAATATGTAACGTCCGACAATACCAATTAAAGGAAATAATTCAGACCTGCATGTACCCTGATATTGCATGGATATGAAGTAGAAAGATTAGTTTGTTTAACTTTTTATATAGCTTATACTTTTAAGTGATTGTCACTGTAATGCTATAAGCAAATAATGTGGACAAAAGAATTCCGTAATAAGTGAAAGTAATAAAGTTCGAAAACAGTAAGTCATAAAATTTTTAATCAACATTTCGTGTTATTGAGTTTCAAATTCGTTGCTTCCTTACCACACATATTTAGTGTTCCTTCAAATCATATTTTGTTCGGATTTCTTATTTTCTATATAAAGAAGTCAGTTTTCGTTCTACATTTTTAAAACCATCTTGTGAAATTATTTCCAGATAAAGAAAAACAAATGATTTGTTTCAAGATACGAAGTTCGGAACCGTATTTCATGATGCAATCAAATCAAAAACACTAACGAATTGTTCAATGTAACTGAGAAACCTGTCATTAGTTTCTTAATGGTGTTCATGACAACCCTACAGCAAATCTCAAACGCTACTGTTGCCTGTAACCACACCACATAGGGCTCGACTGTGACAAATATATTTATTTATAGCTTCAGCGCAATTACTAAATATCTTTGCACAGGCTTTAACTCCTACGTTTTATTAACAATTCAAGTATGCAAAATGCTACGTTAATAATGTAATTAGTAAAATTATGGAGGTTTTCAAGTAAATTTTTTGTTTAGTTTTGAAAATACGGATTTCCTATTTCATTATAATAATTAAGAATTGTAAATAAACATCTATTATGTAAAAATGCTTCAACATTTTGTAATTCACACAAGATTTTGCAATAAAACTTTTAAATGACATGCAAACGACTAAGCATTAAATTCAACAATTTAACCTTTCATAGTACATTTCCTTACTAATTTTAATTTACAAAAATGTTTGTTATAAGAAGAAAACTATTATGTTCAACTTTTTTCTTTCATTGCTTTTGTTTTATACAAGTCTTACTACACAAGAAGTAGTTAATCAAAGACAAGTATATTGTTAAATTAAATAGAAAAATCTTTGTTGAAACAAGAAACAGCGCGCAATGGTACGCAAACAACGTTAGTGCGGCTATAATAATTTATTGTTCTATTGACCGTGAATACAAATCGTCCCCGTGTTGCAACCCACAGCAACACGCGGCACGATCTACACACGGTTTTGTTCAAACCTACATAAAGAAACAGTGTGAAATGTACTACAACGTAACAAATGAACATAGAGGTTCACTGTTAAAAACAACAATTTGTAACCGCCTATATAGCCTTTTGACCTAGATTCAAAATATTACATCGAATTTATTAACAAAGATTTTGCTTTTATTATTTTTTTAATCTTTTGTTCTTGTTGAACAAAAACTTATTTGAGATGTGACTTCACTCCGCCAAGGTTACACACATTACGATTTTATTGTTTCACGTGTCGAGCTCAAACCGCACAGTTACGTTCACAATACGAGAAGTACCTATCTACAACACAAACACAAGAAAATTATCATACGTCATCGTCATGGCGAACATTTCAAACAACTTCGGTGTTTATGTTTAGCCAACGGAAAGTTATTTCGTTTATGAAAACATAAAGTGGTTTAGTAACAGCTATTATTGTATAAAAAACAAAGACTTAAAGTATACCAAGAAACAATAACTGTACTTAAGGTAAATGAACAGCAAATCTAGATAAAATTTTTATTAGTCTGAAATACGATTCTGTTTAAACCTTTATCATTTCTAACGGAAAACGTGTTAGCAGTTGTCACTCTTGTTTAATGTCAATGATAAGACCGGTTTATGGATTGTGTATTGCATCTGTCATACATAGAGCAATATGAACTGGTCGTGAACTCATATAGAAAATTAATAAGAATAATTGTACAATAGAATTGCATAAGAGCGAACGCGGTGTGCGTAGTGCGCCTTGACATTGCGCGACACACTGAGCTACTGCCTACTGGTACACGTGTTAGTAAATCAGTGCAATAATCAATAATGCATTTTCCACTAGGAAATTATAAGCAATCACTACTCGCTAGGGATGTTATTTCTCTGATTAAAGAAGTAGATATTTGCTATTCAATTGTTTTATAAACATTCTAACAATCGTAGGTAGAGTTCTCACAAGGCGAAGGTGGACTGGCAATCTGTTCAAGGTTGCTTCTGTTTACAGGAGTGACAAACTTTTGTTAAAATGTTTGCGGCAGCCCTAAGTCTGGCTAGGTTGTGATGAAAAAGTTTCATTGTTTGCAACTAAAGCTCCACTAAGGGATTTTTTGTAAAATATTTTTTAGAAAAGAATTTCGCAAACGATAAATATCGCGAAGTTATCTCAATTGAATATACGAAATGTAAATTGCAACGACATAAACGTATTCATAAATCGCATCAATATCTAGCTATGTTTGCGAAACAAGGAACAGGAATTGCAATACATTGGTATCTAGTGATATAATGGCCTTCAGCGAGCGAGAACAGGTGGTTAGTGGTGAAAGTGGCGGCCCAGCTCGCCGCAACGTAACTCAACAACTATAGAATAGAGACACTTAGAGACGTGACACAACAGGATTTGCAAAATGTCAGATGGTGCACAATGGTGCAGCCGGGCTCTGACTCAATCTATTAATCATTGTGAAGCATTTCTGATTGTACACGAGAGGTATGCCGGCTGGACTAATAAGATACGATTGATGCATGTGTAGTAAACAATTACATTAATCATTCAAACCTTCAACTTACGAGTTGTGGTTCAAATAACAATACTTATCATTGCTTTCGTTTAAAGTTTAATAAAGAGCAAATAAATAGAACATGCAAGCGAAAATAACTTTTTAATCTTTGTTATGCACACGACAAAGCAGTTAGTAGAAGTAGTTTGACTACAATATATGCAAATGACAAAGAAAAGATTGAGGACAAAGAAATGATATTGCAGAGTACTGGGCATAATAAAAACTACTGAAAGTGATATTAAAATAAAACGAATCGATATTAATAACATGATAAGTATTCTTATACTTACGATGCTTCGTAAGACGGTACTCTACATAGTTTACTTACACCGGTTATAAATAATTCATTTTAACGCTCATTTTACAGAAACTCTATAATCTGAAAGCGAGCACGAATCATGTTACGGTCTAATTGGAGCCGCTTCTGGTACGTACACGGTGTATGGACACGCCTATGTAATATTTGCGAAGACAGACTATAAAATGTTCGCGAAATCATTAAAGAATACAATTGTTTAAAAGTTTCTATTGTGCCCTGGTAGCTGAAGCAATGTAGAGAAGTGTTGCTTAATCTGCAAAGTAAGCAGATTACAAGAACGGCCTTCGGTACCAAGTGTTTGTTGTTCAGACGTTCAACAAATGATTAGGTATCGTAAGTAAGAACTCACGACCTAAGTTTTCGTTGTGTAATAAAAGATAAGTATCACATAATTTTGTTCTTTATTCACTTAAGTCTTTAAAATGACCGCTGAATATTTGATTTCCTAAAATGCATAAGATTCTTCAATCTTGTTAGACACATTATCAACAATTTATACACTTAGCTACCGTCCTATTAAATTTGCAAACCATGGCCAAATATATATTTCATTTAGCGATACTTTTGAAGGTTAATATAATTTACGTGCACGACCTACACTATTGTCTTCTTCCTTAAGAACAGGAGTCGTATCCTAAGTTTGTTTTTATTTACATTTAATTTAAGGAGTGCAAAAATATCCATAAACGTAGTTTGCACCTAGTCCGTTTTTTCTATATATTTTTGTTAATAATTTGCGACGATTTTAACAAACTACTTTTGACACTGCCTAAAGTGTATATCCAAAAATTAACGATATAAATGACTTACTCTTTTTTTGCGGGGATGCAGCTCCTCATAGTCCATGGCGATTCCTTCATCGCTAAATGAGGAGGAGACTGGCGGCGGGGAAGGGGTTCCGCTGCGCCACGATGACCCTGAACTGCTGCTGGCACCTGGAGACACTGAAGATCGCCCGCCCCATGCACCTAAACCAAAAATATAAACAATTTTACGAATTGCAGATGTTTATTGGCTGCGATCACTCTGCTTTAGCGTATTTAATTAATATTATATTAGAGTATTATTAGATATCCATTTCCTCGTTTGTCACCTTCTAGTATGAAACACTTGAACCAATAATCGGATTTGTCAGGGGCAGTGACTCTTGTACGGGGCACAAAAATTACTAAGGGTCTTCAGTCCCGAAAATCTTTATAAAGAAACCAAGGCAAGGATAAATTGCAGGGAATTAAAAATAATTAAGACTTGTAATCCAATATGCTACAAATCAAACTTTCGTAGCAGCCAAACTCAAGAACCGCGAATTTAAGTCTCAACCCCTCTAATTACAAATCCTTGTCTTGCTTTTATTTAGCTTTTTATTTAATTGTAGTCTTCGTAACTTTTATTTTAAGCTTTTCTCATACCTTACAACTCTAAATTTAGAGCTTTAATTATTTATCGCTTAAAATAATATCTAGGACACTGATTTATTTATTTTTTCGTAGAAATACGTGCCTTTTAAAGATTTCATTGCTTTTAATTATATAATTACAGCAGTACCGTATTGGATTAAATAAAATTAATCTGATAGAATTTAGATTTAAGCTATCTATAGAACAGCTACTATTCTCGTAGTCTATAAATTGTTATAAACTATTGTTATCTATAATTAACTCCCCAAAATTTGAAGCGTTCCTAATACAATGTGAATGCACAAATAAATAGTAAAACGGATCTATGGCCGGCCACTTTCACTCCGAAGAACAGCTATTTTCTCGACATGTAGCATGCGCCCGCGCACGCTCTGCCGGCGAAGATGAATAATAAAGTTTTACGATTAGTGACGTTGTTAGAGGCGTGGTGGCTATTGTGCAATGATTTACAGCTGCATATTCTATTATAGATAATGTCCATAAAACAATTATAAATCTATTCATCTATATTATATTTAATCGTAGTTTTTTTTTAATTTACTTGTTAACGCAATTTAAAAATAGAGATACTTATAAAAATAAAAAAAATAGTTTTTTTTCGTAATATGGTTAATCTTGTGGCCGACTTAGTAGTTAAGGTCATATGGTAACAAAAAGAATGTTAGAGTGTCTTCGTGTGCAACTGTTGAAGTAAATTGTATAACAATGAAGGCTACATTCCATCGTGATTCGACAGCGCTGCTGTACCCAAATTGGATCGCATTTGGTCGGAGCTCATAATAAGAGAGCAAAGTTACACCGAATACCTGTCTAGACGCTGTCTAGACTGCTGTCTAGACGTTATCAACGTTTCGTAGATTCTACACAAAAACCTAACCATTTACCACAGTATCGTACTATTAAAACATGTACACTAATTTTCTAAATACAATTACTATAAATGTGTAATGTAAAATCTTGCCAATTACCTTTAAAATTGAATGTTATTCTAGGTGTATTGTGTAACTGTGTCCGTTCCCAGCGAAGCATCTCTCATACGACTGACAGCGACCGTCCGTATTTATGTAACACCAACTTTATATACGTATCTCATATCGCGTTGCGTATTGCGTGCTGATGCGTGGCTAAGTACAGATAATGATATCGTTTAAAGCATTAAATACGCTTGAGTTTTTTAAGACATCCTTGAATTGGGTAAATTTAAAGTAGGTGTACAAACTTATGACTTACGGTTTTCAATAATCGAAACTTTTCTATGTACACACTACAGAATATGATAATTTATAATGAACACGATATTATTCGATTACTTTCTAGAAACCGATACCATAATTGTCTGATGATCTGTACTAAGAGGTTATATTGCTAACTTACTAGGTCGTGGTGAATTGGGTGAGCAGCTGAGTGACATGAGGACAAGCGCAGCGTTGCACTCGTTCATCTGGTCGTCACGCTCACCGTAGCCCTGGTCACAAGAACTGCTCGGGCCGCGTTTACGAGACCTGTACGCAAAGAAAGATATAAATTAGGCAAAAGAAAATAAAAACATTTTCATCACATATGTAATTTATTTCACGCTAATAAAACTGCATTTGTTTTTCGTGATTTAACATTTATTCCGGTTAGTAATTAATTGATGTAAAAATCTTATCTGTGAAAGTACGTTACACCTCTCAATCATTTACTACGTTCTCACCGTACTCTTTCATTATCAAATTATTAGTCATTATTAAATTCATAGTTTGTTATTATCCAGTTACATACATTTTAATTCAGAAAAAACTAACATATTGGCTATTTATCGCGTATTATAGAATTATGAAATTGTATGCGATTTGATTTTCTATAAATAAGGACAATGAACAATCATTACGTCAGCGAGATAAATGCAGAAGCTCTGTAGAAACAGGTATGAATTGTGTAAGATCGGTTCGTGATCCCCAGGCGTCTGACCGAGAGGCGGTCGACTCGTCCTGCGACCCTGAGGCCGTTCAACTGACTTCAGTTTCGGATAATAAGATTTACAACCGAGCCTTTTTCACCTTTATTAAAACTTTATGATAAATAAATTAACTCGTATTATCATTTTCTTGCTTACAACTAACATATGAATTCAGTCTTTGTGGTTTTAACCCACAGGTCGTGATCGTCCCTAAGAAAGTCGTAACTTTAAATTTGACTGTTATTTCATGTTAATTTTCACTGCTTTTTAAATCACACACAATGTTTTAATGTATTTGATTTAATATATTCATGTACGTAAGTAATACGATGACCATTTACGACCAACATTTTTAAATGTTTTTTTCCAAATTATAAACATTAGCAGAAATATCGGTATCAAAATTACAAAGGTAATTTTAAATACAACATACGTTATTTCGTATATTTAAACTTATTACGTTATTCAAATGTGACGCAGGCCTATTGAAAAGCGAGCAGCGAACTCTTGTGTAGTATGCAAATAGATTTCGTGACGAGGGCAATACTGTCACAAACGTGGAACACCTCGATTTTTTTTCATGGATATTATAAGATATGATAATTGGGTCACTACTCGAAAGAATATTTTACTCTTGGCTACTGCTAATATTTCGTGGACTCTAAACAAAATAAAGATCACATTTCAATTATGTTCCAAAATTAGTCATACTTTTAAGATTACTTTTAATTTAAGGATTACCGAACATAGAAACAGTATCATCTAAGATTCTATTTGGGGCAACATGATGATTAGGGGAGTAAGAAATAGAAATCTGTGTCACATTGTAATTGAATACGAGATGACTATATTTAGAAACGAATCCATCTAAACGCTCTATGTAACACGAGAAGGCGACATTGAGAAATTAAACATCTCATTTGATTGGCAACATTTAACAACATATCAGAACGTTTATTACAGCATTAGACAGTAACAGGATGAAGTTCACAGAACGTAGCCAAAAGGCAAGTTGTCACGCAGACGAAAACAAAAAGTTTTTCTAAATTTAAAACTCTGTATAATACAATCTTGTATTACGCATGTAACATTAATTCATATATTCAAGTAGGCTTTTATATCAATTTTTATATTAAAAGTAAAAATATTATTGGCACATGTAAATGAGTAGGAGAACAAATTTGGTAAGGCTGTGTGAAGGACCGAGAGGTTAATCGTAGACGTCCTCGGTGGCAAAGGCCGCCGCGTCAACGTTCGTTCGTTGACTCACCTGGGCTCCGGGTTAGGGCGGGCGATCTACTGCCTTCGATCCGATATAAACTTATCTATTTCGTCAATTTATTAAATACCATTACCATTATCAATGTCATTAAAATAATGTTTAATATAAAAAATAAAAAAACCGAACATAATGTGGATACCTTGGCCGTCAATTAATATTTATAAATAACTAAAAATGTTAATTTGAGTAGGTTCGGTATTGGTATGCATTTTCTATAGGCCTTGTTGTGTTGATAGGTTCTTTTTACATATTAATATGTAGAGATTTTATTTATTAAAGTTGTCTGAACTTTGTATCGGCAGTTGAATTTCCCTTTACCGACGAAGCAGTCAAACCAGTTTAAAAACAAAAGTGTTTAATACGAACGTTTTTATAAAGGTAAACAAGTATTATTGCGTCGTTGTAGATAAAAAAGAGACCTATAGCAATCGTCGAACGAAACCCAGCGGCCAGAGACAAGGTGTGTTCACCCCGCGCAGTACGAGCGGCGGCGACCTTAGAGCACGCGGGCTCGATCTTAGACCTGGAACACATGATTGCAGGTCATTACCATCACTACAGTATAGCGCCGAACTTCACTCCAACAGAAAGGTAGAACAAGGTTAATCAACTATCGAAGTTTATCTACCTTTTGTGCAGTGTGACGTGTGCCACTGACAAACATTTTATTATCTGCGTCTGCACAGTGCATTGTCTTTTGTAGAATTGTTTTACATATTACGGTGTATAAACGTTACAAACAAGAATTCCGAAATATTAATAGGTAGTACAGTTAGTTTATCAACATCATCAATTGCAAATGACGAGTATGTCCTTAAAATGTTTGAGTAGGTTTATTTTATTTTAATATGCTGACGTAATATAGAATTACGTTACGTATTAGTGTGGATGGATATTCTCGGATGTGTACATTCTTGGCGATTTTCTCCTCGTCGTCGGTCGGATTCATTGCTACGTAACAGATCTGGGCGTCGGAAAGAATGTCCGCTATCAATAATAAATTCGTGATACATTATTTCAGCTGGCGAACATCGCACGCTCACGAAGTCCGTAGTACAGCGTAACATTGAGAACGACCTTGCATCTAGTTGCCGTTCAAATACCGACGACTACATTGTTTAGAGCTGTCGGCAATAAATATTCTTCCTTTACGTCCGTTGACGCATTCATCTGCGAGTGAATGATCCGTACATTTCTTTGTTCAATTAGTTGCGCTACGTATATTTGAATGTTTTTCGATTCGATTCATGTTTTTATACATCTTACTGGGAAGTCGTCCAGGAGGTCAAGGTGGAACAAACCGAATACACAAACTTCGCTTCAAGGTGACATTAACTGTCACAAAAATCAATCACTAAATGTATCGCTTACAGCCACATTAAAGACAACAATAAAATATAAAAATAAACAATGAAGAAAATAGGGATAGTAATCTATAAGCAAAGTAATTATCATTCTGATTACATTGAAAAAGTTGCCGTTATATTTTTAATATAAATAACATGCATGAGTTAATTGTGATGCAATGTAATGTTTCAGCAATTCGTAGACACATTTGAGTTTCGGTTGATGTAGGTCGGGATGTATTTTTTACACGGCGCTGTACAAAAAGGTGCGATTGGACTAAAGCGGCCGCTCGACTTCGTCGCACCGCACCGCAGCGCTGAGGTCATCGAGACTTCGCGCCTTTTTACCGCTCGCCGTTGCCACGTCAATTTGCCATTATAATTTTGTGCGCTACAATATTGTGCTGTCTTTAACACTAATTAGCATCTTTTTAATGTTAATTTGTGGTCAAAAACACTGTGCCATTTTTTCTCTTTTTTCCTATTATAATTATAATTCGAATGAACTTTTTGGTTACTGACTTTGTTTTTTAAGGGCTTATTACGTTTTACTTTAATGGCTACAACTGAAATTGAAGTATGCAATAACTTTAAATTTATCACCTTATGATTTTTTAACATCAATTAGCCATTTAAATGTTAATAAATGCGAAATTATTAGAAAAGTTATATGAACAAGCTTATAAAAAATAAAAAAAAAACATGAAAATGTGTTGTAAATACTAAATATGTAGTTTCATATTACTTTTTGTTTATATTTAGGTTATTAGTCATGTTAACGAAAATAAACAATATTTTAAACACGACATTTAAAGTACATTTTTAACACGTGAAATGTTAAATTCTTTAATTAGATGTATATTGTAAACGCTGAGTGGTGATTTTTTTATATGTGGCCAGTGGATTTTATTTGGTTTTATGAAAAATACACTGTTGACTTATCAGTACATTATTGTATTATCAGGATTAAAGTTGAGGACAAAGTTGGACACATATTAAACCTTGAACCTGAAGATTGCAAAGTGTAGTGTTAACGGAAACAGTTAAATTGAGGAAGAATGCAAAATCTGTGGATGTAAAGCCCACTTACAATCGACGATTCATTTAAAGCAATGACGTATGCGTATGACCGACATGTGTCATCTTTTTATAATGAACCAGTGTCACTGTTTTGCATACAAATTCCAATTTTAAGACAATTCAATAGCGTATATATGTTCATTATACACATTTTTCCCAATAGACAGAACGAGTGAAAATAAAGGCAATCTTTAAATGGTAAAGGCGAATTTTCAATTCGAACTAAAGATAGACCAGGTTTGAAATATAAGTGGGAAAGTCAAGGTTGAATTCAGTTGAAAAATGACATTGTATTGAAGGATACAAATAAATGACGTCCGGACAAAACGACGTGACCTTCCTGCGGCATTTCAGTGCTAGAGAATTAGTACTTGTCACAGCTCAATGACACCGCGTCTATACGCGGCTTATAATCAGTCTATATTGGCAACTTTGTGGCCTACATTTTTATGCATTTGTTGTAGCATGCTAAATAATAGACTACAACTATTATAAATCTAAATGTTAAAAATACAATGGTTTCATTTAATAAAATATTTTACACGAAAATAATGTTCAATTTTAAAGTAAAGAAAAAAACGACAATTGATAAATGGTTGTCTTAACCCGAAGTATAACAACGTAATTCGCCAATTTGAACCGACGATTTTTTGTTCCTTAGATCGGTGGAATAACCTGTCGGTAGGTCGATTGAAAGTCAACATCGCTGAAAATCCGGGTGAGTAATAACTAGCTAATGACCTAACCATATAAAACTAATTTATTATTTCTATATAAAAATGAATGCATCGTATACTTGTAGTTTATTATAGCGACGTAATTCACTACAGCAACTTTGCATAACATTAAAGACGCTCATTTTTGTAACACTTTCTCTAAACGAAGCCGGCATACCGGCACCTGCCAAATGAGATAACGGGCCGTTGCTGTCGCACCACCGACGAAAGCAAACGTGTACTTGACGAGAAAGTGCCCCCGCCCCACTCCCCGCCCAACTACCGTTGCCCCGCATTCTCATTGTATACGTAGTTGCGCAAACGCACGCGAAATATTTAATGTAACTCAACTTCACATCAAACTATAACAAAGTTAAACAACAACATGAATGTTTAATCACATATGAATAGAAGTGTTGCTCAGGAATGCGCTATTAATTTTCTGTCCTCAATAAGTCCACGTACTCTCTGCCCATGACACTGAAATGTCTATTCAATATACGACAGTCGGTTTAAGCCCAACTTGTCCGAATCAATTTATCGAGTTGTATATTATCAATAACATTACAATATATTAGTCCCTTTAGGATTCTATCGGAGAATGAAGAACTGATAAACAGTTAGTAAGTTGCAGTGTTGCGACATCAAAATGCGGGCTGTATTGCCGCCCTACTGGCCCACTGAGCTACCTGAGCGAGGACGTCGCAGCTAGCAGCATGCCAGATTTGAAACAATGATTGAATTAATTTCCATCATTTAAGAACTTACCAACTATTCTTTACACCTAATATTGTAACAAGAAGACATGATATAATTTGTATTTTTGGTATTCTCAAACATCGTTGTATGCGGCACTTTTCTAGTATGTCGTTCCATTTTTAAAGTAGGTCAGTGTGTCATGGCGGCCGCGCCAAGTACCAGGCAAACGCGACGCCATCTTTGAATTTCGTTGATTCGTGTTTTAAGCGGGCCAACGTCATCATATATTGTTAAATGAAAATATTTTCGATGGGCAGCTAAGAGAAATTACTCTAAATTCTTTGATAATGAACTTGAGTACGGTGCACCTGACCTAATTACAATACCTGTATTTTTGTTAATATGTACCAAGTATATGCAATTTCTGTTTTAATAATTTTGAACTAACAATATCCATAGAACTCTACAAACAATGATTCTTTAAAGTACATTCAATTTATCGTTATTTCATCTTTATTCGACAATGTCGATAGTGTTAAGAAAAAAAAACTAAAAGACTTCTTTGTGAGCTTTCACTTTACCGAAGCTCGGCGCCGCGATTGCGAAATTCGCTCCAATCACGAATTCTTTTGAATTGCGTCGAAAGTAGAGCCTTAGGATTAAAAGAATGTAACTATAATAGAATAGATAGTATTTTGAAATTATTCGCCTTCAGCAATAGGTTTCGCCCCAAAGCGGCAAATAGGTATCTTACATTCTCAATGCCTTGTAGGAACAGGTTTATTGCAAACTAGTTACAACATTGATCGACTTAATAAACATATATTATAATGATCTATTATTTATTCTTCCTTATGTTAACTCTATAAAAACGAATTTGTATTGAGATGATTAATTTTTACAGTTGGATACTATTAAATCTCGTTCTGTTGGAGACCATTATGTGTATAAATGATTTTATCGATGAATAGTGTGAGTAGGGGGCGTGCGTTTGTTTCGACAACGGTTGCGAAATTCGGACGGAGAGGTAGAGGTCTCACCTCTCACCAGCGTCACGATGAAAAGTGAAACCTCAGAGGCGACGGCGACTGCGACAGCCCGATGCGGCACGTCGCTAGCTAAAGCCAATGCCGTTTGTTCCGGTTACAATGTAATATC
>NW_013525024.1:167768-172709 GCF_000836215.1 Papilio polytes | reverse complement strand
TTCGATTGTCATCACCTGGTTCCTAACTCGCATCGAATAATGACGCGAAATATTAATCTTATTAACTCTGGTTATAAACAAAAGCTAAAATAGGTATAAATTTAAATAAGAAGGAATAGAGATAAAGGACTAGTTCGTAGTTAGATCGGCTTTAAAATTATGTTATCTCAAATATGACTATAATTGTATTTAATGAAGTGGACATATGTATATTCCACCTTTTGAAATGCAATGCTTTTGGAGTTGAAACATGAATCGATCAAGTGCAAAGTCTACATTCAGTCAGATCTTCATTTGCAAGTCGATATACAGTTTGTGTTATTTTCCTTACCCCTGCATGTGGTGTGTAGGCACTTCGATGTTGGCGGAGGCGCGGCGGCGGTCGCCGGCCATGTCGGCCAGCCGCGCGAAGTCCGTGTCGACATCCGCCAACCGCGCCGACTTGCGCGACTCCAGCAGTCTTATTTCCTCCAGTCTCTTCTTCAGTTCGATTGGAGTCTACAAATAAAATATATACATAAATATATGCATTATATACATTTCTCTCATCCTAAATAAGGAAGCCGCGACACATCCATTCATCTAATATCGTTGTTAAGTTTTACCTTTTACGGAGCTATTCTTAAGTACAAATGATAAAAGAGCATAGTAATAATATAGTGTATATACGTAAGCGAAAGATGAAATCTCAAATACAAGAAACGAGTTAAAGTGCGTATGTATTTAGTAGTTGCAACTATGATTATGCAATTAGTGTATTGTAAATGCGTCATGTGAGGTTATGCAAGCCGGCCGGCCGGCGCGCCACGAGCGGGTGTGTGAGATCGATATGGGCGACCTTCGCGCGGTCCGTGCATGTGACGTCATGACCTAGCGCTGCAACTGGGCCGAGATGCGTTCCGTGTCACAAACTTCGCTCAGTGCACTGCTGCCCTACTCACCCTATCTAGGCCTTCATCTATACGTAAACTCTTGAATTTTTTAAACTATTAAAATATACTTATATGCCTTTGAAATATGATAAGTATAAGATTTATATTTGTAAGCCAAGGGCCTTATAAATATATATTTTTTTAGCTATAAAGCATATCATTTAACGAGCGCATATAACTGTTCAACTAAGGAAACGACAGTTATTAACAATGACAATCGCCATTACGGTCGCGGTTGCCATGTGCAGCATGCAATAGGCCTCGCGTGGTTGACATTGGCTGCGTTTTCGTCTCGGGCTTCCTTCTACGCCAGTGATTGCGTGATTGACATAATATAGCCGAGCGCGCATACCATAAATGGCTTACGACGTTTCACTCATAATACGTCACCACAGGGCAACTACAACAGGCTACGGTCTTGATTCTAATTTATAGTTTCCCTTGACCCCAGTCGAGTGTGAAAAAAAATTAAGGTCGAGTTTAAACAACACACACTTAAAGATTAAGTAATTTACAGTCATAATTAATAATTATATCAATTAATTATTTAGTCTACATAGAATTACATTACTTTAATTGTTAAGAATTTGAAATTCCTTACATTTCCTATATTAAAATTGATTCAAATTACTGACACGAGTGTTAAGAAATTTTATTTGACTTTCGAGACACGGCATGAAGCTGGCAACACTGCAATATTCTGTCAAACATGGTCTCCGTGCAAACAGGCGACCTAGTTTCGAGCACAGCGGACCAGAGCTAAATGATAATTCGTACCGATTTGAGATCGTTTTGATTGTCGATATACCTCAATTACTTTTAACATAAAAGCAATCTGTGATCTATAAAAGTAGATCTAACTCGGTCACTAAAAAACTCAATTCAATTCGGATTAGGTAACGTAATTGGAAACTATTGAAAGAATGATATTAAGAGATCCAGAGCAAAAGCCGTTATAACTATATTATTTCGTTTCTTTTTCTGTGTGACTGTTGACTGTCACCAATGGTGTTATAAATTGTACGTATTTGATGTGCCGAAAAAAATTCTCAAACTAAATACGGAAAACCGTAGTTGCATTCTCGGTTCTAAGAGATTGTTCCGGAACTCTTTACGAGCTTTGATGTCAATGTAATATGTGTAATCACAAATCTCTGTATGGCCAGTAATGGAGGCTTTAGAAACGGCACCAATCGTCTCCGGGGCGCGCATGGGTTTCGCCGGCGAGTGAACGTGCGCGATCACATCATGGCTACTTTCACTTTTACGCGATTCGGTGCACGGAGCCGGTGGCGGTGCCTCGCTCGCCGCCGGAACAATGAAAGTGTTTCTAATGAGTAAACATTATGCATACCTATGTCTTTTAAAGGCCATTACGTGTTCTTGCAGATTGCTAATAAATATGCACGACCTTGTGCGCTGCGTAGTGCGGAAGATAATATTGACAACGATACAGGGTCGCGAGATAAAGGTGTTAATAAAGAAATCGCGTACGCCCCTATCAGTACTTTTATAACTTGTCAACAAATTGCGTATACGATCATAGATTTCCTCAATATGAAATTTTTAAAGATGATTACTCATGGAATTCACTAATGTAACGCTAGTTTTCATCAAATATTCAGAATTTTAATGAAAGAAATTGTGCTTTTAAAAAGAGAACCTACTGGGAGATAATTATCAACAAATCTTGTACGGTGTTTAGTTCCTTACGGATTCTACAACGTCCGTCGACAAGTTGTTATGTAAAAAGTGACAACTGTTGCACAACCGCACCAGTCGCTGGCGAAACTTGGCCGCCACACCAGTGAAAGTTGCCGAATGACTTTGACACGATAATCGACAAATACTACGCAGTTATACCATTAGATCGATATAAGTCAATTACTTGTAATTCAATGCATTACAACACTAACCTTAAGTTGCAACTAATTATATAACGACTAGTTTAATGTCGCATGAGTTGTTGTTGCATTATTGTGGGACAATGTCATTGCCATCATTTTTGATTTATGGAACAAGATCGTTTTGCAATACGGTTATTTCAAATCAAACTTAAACTTGAGAAGTACGTAAGTAAAGTACGTAAGTAAACTTTTTGAGAACTTGAATTTACGATAGCATACTAATCGCGAATGATTGTTTTAATATTCTGACCATCTTTTTATAAACTTTTCTAAAACATGTGAAATAATTTGTATTTCAAAGGTCGTAAGACTGACAATTACAAATTAAAGGAAGATTTCCTGTACGTAGTTTGTATTAACTTTTTTTACCCGGAAAATAAAATATGTAAACTAAAAGAAATATTCAAACGCAATACAAAGAGCGAAGTTTTTTTTTTTTGAACCTTGTTTCCATTTAAAAGTTACAAGCAAAAAGTTATAAATTAAATGCGTCTTCAAACATCAGTGATATCAAAACGTAAAATAATCTCTTTGTCCCGATATAATGAACAATGAGTGCACATTTTAATGACAATTTCCACGTATATTAAGATTTTGTTACAGCTTTATATCATTATGTTCTTTGTGATATAAAATTCTTAAATAACCACTGTTATATGAGGCAATCTTAGCATTCTAGTACGTTTGTAAGATCGTACATATTTGCGGACATCAGAGGTGTGAAACATCGATGCAAAAGCGTTTTCTAGATAGTGCGTCGCAGTATTTTAGAACCTACACAGAAGCTAACCAACAGCGAGATATCAATGACATTCAAAAGGATACGCCCAGGTAGTAAGTGTCGTTTTAAAATTAACAATTGCATGTAAACATAGCGTAGGTTGGCCTCCCACAAGAAGCAATAATCTGGTCAAGGTTGCGGGAATCCACTAAACGAAGACAAGGACAATCTTTGTAGCAATTGCAGAAGAGACCCAGGTACACAAGCAATAGATAATTGAAAAATCAATAAACTTGAATGCCTACTACACTACTGTTTAAAATCGATTATGCAAGTCATAATCGAACATACAGATAGATCCGCGAAAACATTACCCTCCTGTCAATCAGGTAAATATTTTAATACTATATAGTATTGAAGCATTTTTGATGCACGATCATAATCTCACTAAGTATTTATTTAACGCAAGGACGATGCACTTTCAATTCATTGCCTTTATATTGAAAACAATGTACTTGATATCAGAGCTCCACCGATAACATAACTTTGAGCAACTTTTGTCTGCAACATCTGACTTCCACGATAAAAATAAACTGCTTTGTAATGAAGTCACAAATGGAAAAAACCTAAGTGAGCCTGAGGTCTGATATCTAGTATTGGTAAACATTATAATAATCCAGGTTGATGCAGTCGACTCACTTATGATGCAGCAATGGAAGTTACAACGACACGCATGCATAAGCAATTCGGCTGGCAATGGGCGTTCGTGCATTGGTAACAGCAAATAGGTCAATAGCTGCGCACTAGGACCCCACCACGCAAACTATCGATATATTAACTATGCCTATTCTGTGAGCCGACCGCGCTTACGTACACGTACCTAAAACTTCTTATACGTGTTTCCTAATATTGAAAACATATTGCATATGATTTTACTAAGAACTTAACAGGATTATTTAAAAAAAAAATTTTTTTCATTATCAAGGTCAAGGTTTGTGATACGACATTCAATTCCATTTTAGGGTAGCTTAATTCGTTAAATTTATTTTCTACGTTTTACATGTATTTAGTAGTTTAAATTTAAAATTACAAATTATTGAGGTACATAAACACAATAGGAGATGAAGGAAATGAAAACAAATAATAATACGTAGGTGATAAAAAACCAGCAAACGGCTCTAACATTGAACAGCATCAAAATGGCAAGTGTGAATTATTTATAATGGTCAAGTCACGTTCAGGTTAGCAGAATCAGTTTGTTCTCAATCGGCGGATTTGCGATTCTAATCGGATGTGTACGGTTAGGCTGAGCCGTCGAACGGCACGGCCTTGCGAGATTTGTGAATACGAGCGCCGGTTGCAAAGCGGATGCAATGGCGGC
>NW_013525024.1:147808-167518 GCF_000836215.1 Papilio polytes | reverse complement strand
GTTAGGTAATGAACTTAGGATGTAGGTCTCTAGAACTAGATCAGTAGATATTGTACGGGCCCACTTGGCGACTTGGCGTTGACACAGAGCGACCGGGTCGCGATCCTCGGTGCGGCCAGTGTTCGCCCTATTAAACTTTTTGCAAATCGATTGCATACGATACAACACGCATCGAGCATACCTATGATTTATGATGAATAAACCAGCGCTTGACCACGATCCCACCTGACGAGAAGTGGTGATAATCCAAAGATAATCACAATTATATTTAAAATAACTAAAATAAAAGATAATTCACTAAATACCGTTATATATTTCGTGGCACAATAAAATAATTAGTGTATGTAGGTCGTACGGCTGTCGCTGTAAGGAAGTGATCGTTGCGCAGCGAAGTCGATGGTGATGCAAGACTGGGCCGCGAACGATTTATTTATCACGCTTGTTAGGCTCCGTTGACGCTACGACGCCGAACGCCGAGAACCGATCGAAATGACGTCATAATGTAGAGGAATGGCAATTTCAGAATCGACGTCATGGATCGCTGGCGGGAGCGTCGCGTCGCCGCTTGTGAGCGCGACATAGCTATGACGTCACAGGAAGCGTTTGCCGCCCTGCAGCGGTGGGGGCGTCGCGCCCCGCCGCCCGCCGTGCCGCTCTCGACTTTCATCAAATCTCGCATAGTGCGTTACGCAATTAAACGAGAAATCTGCGCAAGGACGTGGCCGTTGTTTCGACACGCGATTCGAGTCGATGCCATAATCTCATCGTTTACGTGCGACGCTTAGAAAAGTGAGCGTTTCACCTTGGGATGCCAACGAGCGCGGTCGCCTCTCTATTCTTGGATATCGAAATAGCGTTAAATACGATCGAGAGGTCGGGCAGCGAGGTGGCGAACACGCAGGCGTCGCGACCCAGCCTGACCCAAAAACGGACTGTCCCGCCGCGCCCGCGCCCCTCCCGCTCCCTCTGATAACGGATATAGGGAACCTGTTCACTGCGCGAACATAACACACGCATGGCGAATAGAACCGTTATTCGTTGACCTGCCGGCGACGATGTGTTTATGAGTAGCGCGCAACTAGCATTGACATTGCTAAGTGTATTTATGATTAACATATTACATTATGTGCCTAGCAAACTGTTACTATCTCTCAGTATGTGCCAAGGCCGTAAAGTGAATGAATAGGTCGTTCCTCAGTATATTGTAATGAAGACTTATGATGACATGATTATGAAATGTTTGAATCGGAAACTATGTAGAACTGGGACATATAATAGATACTAAAAAAAGTAACAATTTACGGTTCTCGAGCACAAATATTGTATAATATATAAGGTCGAAGTGTAAAATCATTAACTCGCTGGTTCGGCGAAAAATCAGAATCGGTGAGTCGGGCCGATGTTTTCATGTCACGAAAAAGGAAAACGCAAGTGGAGGCCGGGTTTCGAATGCGGGCGATGCGTCGTCACCGGTTCAATATCAGAAATACTGGGTCAGTGGGTCAGCGTGCCGGCGGGCGCCTCCCTCCTGCGCCGCCCGCACCCTCCCACCGCACCTTGTTGTTATAACTTACATCTTCGCATTATTCAAAGTTAGTTATAGTTTTTCAATGTTACACACGATATTACTATAGATTTGTAGTGTCGGAACAGTTTGCGAAGCTAGTTTCCAACAGATTTTGGCTTCAAAACAACTTTTGAAAGATCAAGGTCGATAATTAAAAAGAAGTTACACACGATCCGAGTCGGCGAGGTTACCGAAATACTCGTAAGCGGGTATGGCGACATCCGCCCACGTGCTAACGGTTCTGGTGCGTTACTGTTAAATCGGAACCCGAAAACCAGTTATTTTGCGCCGCTGACTCAGCATTCACGGCTCGTTCCAGACGCCCGGATGAAACACTCACAATACCTGGTTACATTGTTTTATTTATCTTCGTTAACCCTATAACTAAACGTTTTCCCAATAAATTATTTTATCTCTCATCTCGCAAAATATTCAAAGAGCTGTGCTCTACGTATACAATTCATGAAACTATTCCAAGGTGAGTGCAATCAGGTCACCCACAAAGGGCTGGCCTTGTCGTTTCGCAGACTTGGAGGACAATTCGATAAAAATAATAAACTTTGGTGTTTAAGTATAGATTTTGCATTTCGTTAAGAATAGTTGTGTATTAATTTAAATTAAGACCACGTTTGTGATTCTAGGAGCAGATAAGGAGCCGGCAACGCGGTACAAAATGACGTAGATGTGAAGTTTGTAATTTGCAACGGTTGTCTGACATCATTAAAATGGTCAATCATCTCGCCGTTTCGGTGCTGAATGTGGGTCGAATAAATTAAGCAAGCCGCATTTCGTACAACAATGGGGACGCCTCGCCTAGCTTCAAAACACAATTTATTTCGTATTCTATTAACAAGGGCAAATGATCAATTATCGAAAAAATGCATTAAAGTTGAAGTAAAAAATTAATAAAACTTGAACATTCGAAAAAAATGAGTTCCAAATTGTTGGTTTAAACCTGCAATAAAAAGGAAAGTTTATGAGCATCAGAAAGTTAAAGGTAACTGTTGCTTAATCGTGCTATATCAAAGTAATTGCTTAAGTATAATCCACCGGTTGCGCCTGTGTTGCTCTTGCTCTACAAACAGTTGTTATCTCGAGTCGCGAGCCGCGGCTGAGAGCCGTTGGCGTCTCGTACTGACACGCAAACCGTCCACTATATAGTTTTATCTTATCAACCTTGATTTATATAGAAACTGTGTCATTGAGCACCTCCACCAGCAACTTTGGCTATTACGAAATCTATGTAAAAAACTACACGCGTTACAAGGTGATTAAAAGTTTCAACCGATGATTACGAGTAAAAGAAACGTGGATTCTTTATGACGAGGTTTAATAACCAAATCTTAGTACGGTTAGATGTTTTAGATCAGTAAAAAAGTGCTTGGTGGTCAGACAAAAGAACGATTCAAAATGAACAATTTACAGGTCGAATTTCAGTTAATGTAATTACTGTATCAACTTCATAACAGCTTATTTTATGGGCAACTTTTATTATCATCATTCCTTACAAATCGCGTCTGTAGATTTTTAATTCTCGGCTGCTGCAATTATTGACAAAAAGTAAACAATTGATCTCTCGGAACTGTCTTAAGGTGGGTAATTATAACGTGGCAACACGCGCACACGGCGGTATTAAGTGTAAACAAGCGATTTCTCTTCCCATGGTTCGTCTGACCGGCCGCCAACCGCAAGCCGCCAGCCGCTGCCGGCCCGGCCGCTTGTTCCGTTTACGTTCTCATCGACAAAAACCTCACGTACGACTTGAAACTATCGAAGGGGAAACTTGTAAATTACATTCCAATGAGCTTTAACGTTCATGGCATCAATGTCATTTAAAGTTGATATACTTACATTACGCGGATTTAACAATTCTAAAACACAACAATTTCACTTATGTTTACTGTTTTTCAAACCTCGTTACAATTCAATGATTTTTGAGAGATTCTAATAGAGATGTACTAAGAGAGAGCCATACGAAGTAAGTGGAGTGGAAAAAACGCATACATTCGCTTTTAAATCATAAATACTTTCACCGTCAAGTAACAAATGCGATATTCATTACAGAGAATGTAATTATCAGTTACAATTGTTCACGACACTCCGTGCTCTGAGCACACGTTAGATTTATTACATTTCGAAGACAACGACCTTGAATACAAGTAGGTGACAGTAAGTTTGAAAAATTAGTTACAAATGTAGAAATTTATTACATTTCTTTTTATAATCTTAGGGAATAGTTGCTTGACGCAAGAGTGGCCAAAGCTCAGTGGCCATGAAACGTATTTTATAATTACGTAATAACTAAACTCAATATTTCAAATTCTTTGAGACTGCTAAGCTTTGTTATGTCTAAAACAAAGTCAGGTTGTAAAGGTCGGAACAATGTATTGTGTAAAAGTGAGTGAGTGAATCTGAAACGGTACATGGCCGCGTAGTGAGGCACTTTCACACTCGCGTCGTGCCCGCGCCGTGTCCGCGCCGCGCCGCGCCCGCGCTTGCGACCTCAGCGAACGAAAGGCGCGGTTGCAAATGCAGGGAAATCACAACGTTTACGTAACGTAAATAGCCTACTTCGAACGTCGAGCAATAGGTTCTATGACTACGTTAAATTACAATAATGTGTAATGCGTCCAGTTCTGAGTAATCTCTAAGCACCAATAAAAAGTAGATAATAGTAAAAATTGTCTGCAACATGGTGGTGTTAAGAAATTACAATTTCATGAATCAAAACATCTCTATTAATATTAAATTTAAGCGTAGTCAATAAAACATTGAAATCATTCGAGCGAAACTTTTTATTTCTATAACTGATCCATTAATTCAAAGTGTCGTCTTTAAATGTCAATTAAATATTTTGAATCTTTGTATAGCGAAATTAATTATATTATTCTCTCTATTTGAAATGTATTCTATCATTCTTTATTTTCATTTGACAATTTTTAATTCAAAATGCAATTACGAGATTTAAATTAAACTGATATTGGCATAATGGACCTGCCTCAATGCACGGTCATCAGTGTACGATATTGACTGCTTCTGCCGGCAATGTTTCTGGGAAGCGAGGCAATCTGGACATTAGCGGTTGTTCTACTTAGCGCGGCGAGGCGACGGTAAGGCGGTGAGGCGGTGAGCTTCGCTGATGGGCTCTGCGGGCTAACGGTCCCGCCGCGCCGCGCACGTGAAAATAATTCTTGAGGCGATTTTGTAATATATACCGTTACACTGTTCCGGACCGGCCGGCGTCCTTATTTCTCGAGCGCGCAGTCGCAGAGTTCTTTATTTATTTTTATATCTCTCTGCCCTGACACATTATCTCGCTATAATGAACGCAAGTCGCTTTTAGTCATCAATTTAATGATGAAAGCAACGTAGTAATTAGGTTTTTGCTTTAAATTAACTGTTAGATACGTATTTTTATTGCGTTTGACACAGTCAAATTGTAAGTTACGCCAGAGTACTATGCGGTGGTTATATAGCGAATTTTATTGTATGCAATAAGGCAAAATTAGCAGTTGTCAACAGTAAATAGCTTAAAATCTCTTGATTTTCGTATTTTAGGAGAAAGCAACGAAAGCCATGCATATAAATCAGCTTAGAAATATAATAATTTACTAAGGTGTTTGATAACGTCTTGATATATGGTCGACGATCTATTCATGCGAAGAAAACGCAATCTTCCACATAAACCCCTATAGCTACAAAGACATAAAGAATGTTAAATTAAGCGCAAGCAAGCCACTAGCAGTATATACATAGTTATTATTATTAGGTATATTACCGAATAAAAAAGTCGATTCAAAATACGTAATAGTAGAAGCTGGTTGTATTTAAATAGTGTGCTGATCTAACGTAGGCTATAAACTTTGTTTTGGTCGTAAAAAGAACGTAGAGCGAGTTCGGTCGGTGTGAGTCAGGCGTGGCCAATCAGTTTCGATTGAGGCGATTCCGCGTAGCGAGTGCTTTGCCGTCACTCGTAGCACAGTGCAATTACGTGTGACGCCGCTCGCCTCACTCGCCGGGGAATACCGCGTCACCACTGATAATTATTTTCTCGCAAAAAGGCCGGGGCCGACGTAATTTCCTATATGCAATTCCATTTACCGACTATACGCCATGATTACTGCTTTGAGCTTGAAAAACTATTTATGTTTATGATCGCTACATTTGTAAAACTTTTTCTTTTCTTAATGCTTGACCGCTATCATAATGTTATTTATCGTTTTGGTCAAATGATACAATATTTTAGCACCGCATATTTCCTTGACACAAAAGTTTCATAATTGGAGACATTTTGCTTTTGCTGTGCAATAGAGGAAAATTAAAATCGCTGCGCAGTATATCTATATGCAATAATTATGAAAACACATTACAACAGGAACAATAATGCGCACTTTGTCGGGATGTAAACAGTGATATTATGTTATCTTATTAAGTTGTTTTGATGCAAGTGACGAGAGGCGCGCGACTAGCGCCGCGGCGGGCTGTGACGTAAACTATTGCCTATCTGTGTCGCCGGTTATCTGACACAAGCGCTATTAATGTAAACAATGTGCGCATTGACCTTTACGATTTTTTAAACAGTAATACGTATGCCAGGATAGTAAACAAAATACGATTATATTTAAATGTCTTCATTTAGCAACTAAATATTTGTGATAATTATTACGTGACAATTCAAGTTTGTATCAACGGAGTTGCAATTCGGCCATGAATGAGAGATCGTGTTGGCGTCACCGTGTGAGCGCGGGCCTCGTCGTGACGTCACGGATCACAGTGTGTGATGCCTACGCACGCGAGGCCGACTTCCGAATCGAATGCAACGCTACCGAACGTTTCATCAGGGATAGGATATGACTTTCTAACAATATTATGTTTATAAAAGAGAGTTTTAAGTTTTTATTACATCATAAATGAAAAGATATTCTTTCGATTTGATATAAAGCTTTATATTTAACATAGTGATTATGAATAGATTCGTTATCATCGTAAAACAAACATATTTTTACGACCTAGAGCTCGTTAGTTTCAATCAGATAACGTTTAATTTTCATTTTTATTATAATTTTTTTAAACCATGTCACGGTCAAGCGGAATGTTATCACATAATCGAAAGTGCCGGGCGATATGGCGAAGGGGCTCGAAGTCTTATGATCGATTTCTAATGACATTTATCTGTTATCACTAAAACAGTAATTTGTATTGTATTATTTGGCGTGATAAGGTTGTGGTCGCGCGCCGCCACGCCGCGCCGCGCTGCGCCGCGCCGGCCGGCTTTTGTAAAACAATAATGTTTTAACGTAAGATTTTAAAAATAGCTTTAAACGATGACGGTATACTTGTTTCTATTTCAGTTTGAGATTTCTGTTCGTAAAATGTCGGAATCTGAGTCTTTCTTATGTATTAACTGAGGTAACGGAAACTTTAGTTAAAATTCCTTAACCTCATTTACAGATCTTAGTATAAAAGTGTGAAAAGAGTTAACTTTTGGTATCTGATGTCCTAAATGGTTTTATTAATGATTTTAATTGTATATTATATATTATTATATATTTCAAAACTTTTCAATGAAGCAAACATTTGGGTTTCCTACAAAATAATACCGGATGACAACTGATTAAAATTAACCTCAGTAAGTTGCCCTAATCGACCTTGTTGTAACCGGTAACACGGCGACCGGAACTAAGAGCTTACTAACACCGTTGTGAATGCAACTTAAAAAAAATTAAAATCTGGTATGTAGAGTCGCCTAAAATATTTTTGACCGCAACTGTAAAGACTTTTGATCAAATTTATCGTGTTTAGAAATGACTTAATTAATTTAATGACTTATACGATTACATATGTACATTTTATGGAATATGACAAAGAATTCTGTCTGTGTAAAGTGTTCCAAGTCGACATGCGTAAGCGCAGGGGAAAATCTTAATCCAATTATGTACAGTTGTTTGTGGTAACGGTGTCGGCGTGACCGAATTTCAAGCGCACGTATCTACTCGCGTACGAGGCACGGCCGGCGGGCGACGGGTAACGGCCATGGAGGACGATGCGCGTGCGACTCTTTCCCTACACGTAGGCTTGGCCTTTGCTCAATCTTTCACGTACGTAGAAACAAAGACTGTGAGAAAACCGTGAGAATGAATAAACATCTCCAATGTTAACATCTGTAGGGTTGTTTTTAAATCAATTTTACGTGTTGCCCTTTGGTTATTGGTGGCTACTCATTAATGTAATCGTGTCTTATTATTAAACTATCTAATCGAATACTTATTTTATGAATGACGCCTAACAGTCGATAAACGTTCACGTGCGACACGGTGTTAATTCGAAAATACTCGTGTATCGGTGACGTCGTGCATAGTTGTCGTGACACTGCGGTTAGCTATATGCCGGTAAACAAGTGTGCTTCGCCGGCGCTTACGTAAACCACATAAACAAAACATGTTATTTACCCAGTGACGAACGCTCTTTGATCCGGTCTTCTTCCTTGTTGTACTACAGCATGGGATAAACCTAACTTGGAAAATTGACACCATAACACGGGAAATAAGAAATCATAACGTACCCACGTGATAGATAGGATGTGGATCTCTTGGCAATTTATATTACAAACATTTTGCTTGAATAAGCGTAGAACAATCAAATAACAAAGGGCGATAAGGTATCATGCGATAGTCGCGCAACGCAGTGCGCGCCGCGTGCGGCTCCGCGTCGTGCTGCACGTGCGCGGTGCCATGCCGGGTCGCCAGCTCACCCCACACGACCAGCCTTTGTCTTCATGCAAAGTTTGTCCAATGTCAACATCGGTGCCAATGACAATTAATCACCATATCGACTGATACTACTTGATAAGTTTTTCAAAAGTTGCGTTCAAGCAAGATATTTATAACTCATTCAAAGTTATTATTAGATATAAGTTAAAGTTTCCTCTTATTTTACTTTTAATATAATAAACAGTAATATTTGTACTGACCTCAGCTGTGGGTGAGTGGACCTGGACGCGCAGCTCGTCGGTCTGGTAGTCGTGGCGGAGGACATCGGCGCGCACCTCGCGGCCATTGTGTGTGAGGAAGACGCGCTGGCCGGGCTGCAGGCGCACGCCCACCAGCCCGCGGAAGCCGGGCCCGATCAGCTCAGCATCGCGGTACTCGCGGCTCATCTTCCCGCCGTCGAAGCGCACAGTGTACCGAGTGTTCGGCGTCAAGTTTATGCAGTTGTTGTTCTCCGGAAACGGCGCCGGCGTCTTCACCGCCTGAATCATACCAGAGTAGTACAGTCCATCCTCAGCGAGCGCGGCGACGCGCGTCCCGATGATGGAGCGCTTCGCGAGTCGCTTGCCGGTCGACATGGCGCTGCCGGTCCTGTTGGCTCGGCGCGACTTCACTATACGCACTAAAAGGGGTCCTCTCGTCCACACTAGTATCTTTCACGAGTTCACACAGAAAATTCAAAGCGCCCGGCGAACGCGTTTCGTGGGGTATCCGTAACAGAATTTTGGAAAATCGCTAGAATTCCTACGCAATTCTGTACGCCGGATGAGGTTCGGCTCTTCAGTGGGCCGAGGCTGATCGCGGCTCTCGCGCGGAAACATAATACGAAGGCGAAGTCCTCGAAGATCGGGACAAAGGGAAATCCTTTCGCGACAACAAACTTTACGCGCTAGCTCGCAACGAACGACCTCAATAGACACGGTTCAGACGAGAACTGGCGTGCGTGCGGCGCGAGTCGCGACACCGGCCGGCCGGCGAGCAGGAGCGCCGACCGTCCGTCTCGTTTCTTTGTTTTGATACTCAGCTGTTTCGAGGGAGTAGATGAGATCGGCGGCCGGTGGGAGTGCGAGAGGGAGCGGCGTTCGCCGGCCGACGGAGAGGTACGGCAGTTCGGGCCGGGTCGGCGCGAGGGCCAGCGGAGAGCGGTGAGGGCGCTCACGGCCGGCATCGGGGCGCGCCGGCTCGCACGTGGAACGCAAAGTGGAGGTGGAACGGAGTGCTGACGCGGCGCGGCGCTGAAGGCGTTGCACAACGCACCGCTGCTCTCGCCGCCCGATGCCGCCGGCCGGCCGGTGCTCGCTCGCCGGTCGCCGGCTAATTCATGACACAGTTTCTATTCGGATTCGGGGTCGATTCAAATGTCAAGCAGATGCACCCCACTTATGCAACACTATTAACGTGACCTCGTTACACTTACGCACATACCTATTGAATAATTAGGTCGAACGATTGAAAATTTTCATTTCTTCCAATTTCACGAATCCATATCCAATTCAATAATAATCTAAAGTATCACAAATTGTAAGCATAAATGTACATGAGTCGTATTTACTGACCAACAAAGATGACACAAAACTTTCAAATATTTACGATAATCATAGATACTGCACATTTATTCCATCTGTTTGTAACTTTGTTGAAGACTGAAACACAATTGCACTGATGTCTGCATATAAATATTCTGATGATTCCTAATCTGTAAACATACTATCCGACCATATAATACGTAGGAAAAACTATATAATTGATATATGCTCACACAATACCTTGTGTTCGTGCTGCGACAAGCGTTTGCTTACAACTTGGCTCTACGAAATTTTCGTTTAAATTAACAATTACAAATTGTGTTCAAAACTTACAATTTATGTCCAATTTACGCGTAAGAAGATAACTTTGAAACTGCACCTGTTGCAGTTAAATAATAAAATTAACCGAAGTTCAACTCGTTCATTATTTGATTCTTCAATCATAACTATTTGAGTTATGATTGAAGAATCGAATAATGTTCAATGCAAAATTGCGTAGCAAGTCTTTAAATGACCTTTTCATTAAAAGTCAAAGAGAAAAAACCTTTCAAAAGTACAAAATGTTTTATTATAACGCCAACGCCTTAGAACGCCACTAAAGTTGTCAACTAACATTTTTTACCAGTGCTTGACAGTTTTAAATATAATTTTATTAAAATCACGAAAAGGCAATCAGTGCAACTGCGATTTAAATGCAACACATTGTTAATTGTATTTTAACAACTTGATTTGCTAACGAATCAAAGTAAGACTGCTTGCAACTACACAATTATAGAACATTATTGATTTAATTTCAAAGCTAGTTTATATATCCACCATGGGTTCCTTGCTTATTTTTTTTAACTAAAATGTGCAAGGACAAGGTTGAACTCTACCATTGTAACGCTAATAAATTTAGGGCCTGTCCCACCACTGGCTGATAGTGAGCATCTATCTTAAATAGCTTAAAAATGACGTTACTGCCAGATAAGGGAACAAAATCCGATATTACCATCACATATTTTACACGTTCGATTGTTATCAGACGATTTACAATTTGGTGGGACAGGACTTTAGAATCTTAGCAACATATTGTTACCTTGGTATTAACCAATGCAACCAGAATGTATACTATAATGCAATACGATATTGTAAAAATCGTGACAAAGATAACCAAATGTAAGCGTGTAAGCCTATTACAATGTTATATGTAGTACATATTTCATTAGCTTTACATATTGTCCGATTTTCAATATAAATGCACGTATTAAATATAAAATAAGCACGTACACGTGCAATTGAAACATTCCGATAGTGATAATAGATTTTTTTTTTAATGAGTTACATTGTAAGCCTAACTTGAAACAAGCTAATTTGAACAGGATTTCATATTTATAATTCATTAGTTAATCTGTACTTCTAAGGATTACTTAGACATAGTTGCATTTGTTAGCTTTTATCTGTAACAATGAGCGTAGAACTTGTTACATAAATATAAAACGAAAGTTATTAAATTGAACATTTTCTGTGATTTTGACATGTTTTCCAGTTAAGCTCTCGGAAATTAAAATAGTTTTTAATATAGCAACAAATACAAGAATAATAATGAAAGAGATATTACTTAGACATGTTAATTCTGTATAGTTCAATGCGATAGTATTTGTAGTAGTGATAAGCCAATAAAATCTTTCATAACTTGAGGTCGTTTCTTCTGTTTACATTTCAAAATATCGATATTTATAAGAAAGATCACGTCCGTGAAACAATCACGTTCTATAACGGCAATAAAAATATTCAAGGCACGTTTCACTCCTTGTTCTTTGAACGTAATCGTTTTTTAGTTTTTTTTATTTATACGTTGACAATATGGCAGCCATTATGCTTGTTACATTATGTTTTAATTTATTTTATTAACCCTTTTCATGCAAGGAACCAAGATCTTTGGACTCGCACAGACTGAAATTCTTAAAAGTTACTGGTTGGTTTCTCGTCTGTTTTTTTCTTTTTGCCAAGTATATGGTCTGACAAAAAGAGAAGTAGGTATGTATACTCGTATGTTTAACTTTGGCCCTGTGTAGTTAATGTGCATTGATTATTCTTGCCCAAGTCGCAAGAGAACTCCAACTTGCATATCATAAAGTCTAAAAGATTGCATAAATTCTAAAAAAAAACACTATCTCATATTTCTGTTTAGTGCAGCTTTTTAAGGTAATCACAATTATAAACATCTGTAATAACTCATAATGTTTTAACGTAATGTAACAAATACCAGGGACAGGGAATGGAATGTTAAAGTAAGCTGACCATTTAAAGGTTACCAAAAATACTCAAATTACTAGAATTAATTGCAACCAGTCTTTTCAATATTAATTAATGAGGTGATTAGTTTAACGACCAAATTATTGTAAACATAAATGAGAGTTGTTTTACATTTTTGAAGTGATTTAATCAAACGTCGTTTCCTTGATTTTAAATTATCGATTCCTGCACAATTAAATGTTATTTCCTTGTTATATTATTTAAGCATTAGAAATAACCTCTTAACCTTTAAAATAAAATCAATCCGGACCAAATATAAATAAATGCTTTGCGTTTAAGTTGCGCCAAATGAATGAAAATAAAACAAAAGATCAAAAAAAACATTAACTTAATTGTACTTAAATGATTCTACAGAAGAAATGAAAGATGAAAGAATTTTCTAATCTAATAACAACTTGAATAGTACAGTTTTATTTCCACTTGAAAGGTCTCAGAATCTCAGCATACAGGGAGTCGAGTTTAATGCACTACGTAAATAGGGGTTGTGGGGAGCCAATGGGGCGGCGTGGAGATGAACACATGGGCTGGTTTGTTGTACCGATCAGCTGTTGTTGGAATGTTAACAAAAAACGTCAACAAACCAGTATAGCGAGGGGCGGACGAGCCTCCGCAGGTAACGAAGCCTTCCAGTTATAATAAATGTGAATTGTTTGATACTAAGCACCCGCGGGTAAATTTTGCAAAGGTTTATAATGCGAGTTTTAAATACTATTTTGAAGTTTTCAATTATTTGAAATTTTAGAAAGAGATAGATGGATTGCGTGAATGGTGACATGATCAAGAAGGAAGTGATGACTGAGATGACGTGTGATAGTTATGTAAAAACCTGTCGAGCGAACCCTATGGGAGCAGGATGAGGAGGAAGATCGTGATTTAAAACTTTTTGTATTTTTAAAACTTGCGTTTTTTGGCCTTCCCTGAAGTTTAAGACCTAGTTGAAAATATTGCTTTCGGTGTTCTCCTAAAAGTATTTTTTTAACTCAAGGGTTTTGGACTCGGGAAGAATGACTGCCTTACAACTCGTTTTACCCTCAACGTCGTCATTTAACCCTTCACCCTCACGTATTTCTAATTTCGGTACGAACAGATTGTGCGTGAGGTGTGTTAAAGATGTCTGAGAACATATGGGAGAGTTTTACGTTCTGTGCCGACCCTTCGGGAAGAGACCACGATGGTTATTTTTATTATACTTGTTTATTAAAAGTTGGATCAATTTTTAAAAGTAGAACTGAGAAGTATAATGTTAGTAGTCTTCCGTACCAATTGAATTACTTAAAACAGGTAAAGGAAGTCAAGTGTTCTTGGTGTAATAGAAACTTGTAACTTGATAGTTAGGCATTTAACGCATGTTCAACCAGTAACCACATATGCCTGTAGTGCAACCGGTTTGCTTCTCTTAATTTAGTTATTTTGATTCGTTAATCTGTATGCTCTTTATTAAACATAAATTGAATGTGTTGTAAGTTTTCATTGATTATTAAAACAGTAAACTTAAGCATAAGTAACTAACATTTTTTGTTATTAAATTATAACAATGTATAAATATTGAATAAACAAACCTACAGCTTTTCTTCTATTTTCTCTACAATCTAATTGCACATATAAGCAAATACAGATAAATTAAAGAATGTACAAGAGCCTTGTGGTTGGGTTTGTCCGCTACCAAATCTGGAGACACCGGAACTACTCACGGACTTATCGCCTTCTGTCAATGGTTTTTCCTGAGTATGATAACCCATAACAATGTTACATATGTCATATCGAAGAAAAGAAGTCATAGATTATGTTTCTAGCTTGTAATTTTGATAAACAGAAGTTTTTTGTAATGTTAATTCGGTTAATGTAGTATTGATTAAATTGTATGAATACTCCGCGACATCTTTCTCTTACAAAATGTAAAAATTACTTACATGATTCATAGTCAATAGTAAACGCCCTTTTCATTTTTCCCAGTCTTTACAGAAATTTCGCGTAAATACCTTATCTAGATTATTAAAATAAAATGGCGGCGGCAGCAGGACGGCTTCCATCTTCATGTTTATCACAACAATGTTCTAACTTTTTACTTCTTGACTTTTAACACTTTATTTTTCGATTTAATTTAAATGTCTTTTAACTAATTTATAAGAAAGATAACTATATCTTGTAATCCTACGTATACGTAATAAAACGACAAGCTTATTAACTTATTATCTACCCTCAACATATATTTAAATGTACTGACAACAACCCTGGTAACGGAGTGGATGGGATAATGCATTTACCGGTGTATGGGTTTATATTGCTAGGCATCTCGACCACGGTGCCGGTAATGTTAAAACCCTGTAATAATGATTAATTGTAAAATTCATCTTCCAAGCGGATGATCGCGGGTACCAAATAGTTTTAACGAAATGTTTTCTTTACTACTACGCAACAATGTTTTCTTCGTTTTTCTTTTGTCACATCACTTGTTCAAGAATAGAATTTGGCCAACGTCCACAGGTTAAAAATTTAAAACAACAATTAATCAACATGACGTAATGGGATTGTAAAAATGTTATTTTACTGTAGATTTGTATGTCAATGAACTCTCGTGTATACCCGAATGCTTGGTTATTTAAATTGGACCTTGGAAATCACCAAGTGCCATCTATCAGTTAAACAGATTCAACCTATAATAAATTCACTTTATTACGGGAATAAGAGTTTGTTATTTCAACATAGCAACACTAAGATCAGAAAGATTTATCAACCTCTTGATATTTATCTCAAACAATTTGTACGTTTGATAAAACAATTCGATTACATAATGAATTATTTACTTCAGTTATAAGTTACGATAGTATTTTGCATGTTACATCGAGTTCAATAACATTTTCTTATACAAAAGGAAAACGATGTTCTGAGATGCCTTAACATGTCTCAATGACGTCACAAAGACGTACACAATGGCTTCATTATCGATATGAGTATGCATATAATTAAGAAGTCGCATTACTACTAACTAAATACACATATTGTTGCTAGCTCAGAGAGCAAATATTAATTCTTTTTTTTTAATTTACACATACTACTTTTTATACAAAGAAAGAAATTATGAACTTGCAACAAGTCTTTCTAGCCTTGAGTAAATTTCGTTTACTTAACATATTCCGATTTATTATTTATATGATAATATCTCTTTTGTATAAACGACACTTCGGTCATAGCTTTCAAAGTCACTTTTAAATAAGATAAAGTATACGATATGATAATTTATATCTTAAGTAGCAGGTATTACATTCATTAATTTACCGTTTTAATATTATTTTTACATTCTAAAAGAAATTAAATCAGCTTCTATGTACTAGATGATACTAGTATGTGAAAATTATGTTTATTATTCCTAATTTATTGAGTTATCGTGTAAAGGTTTAAGATAGTATGAAATAAATAAGGCAAAAATATTAATTGAATATCTATGAAATTGTTTACTAATTTTAAAAATGACAATTAGTTACTGTAACCATATCTTGTTTTAACCACAAGTGATATTACAGACCGCGATAGTTCAGGTGATATACAAATGATGTGACATTTACTATGCATTTTATCATTTCTTAGATAATATTTATATTTATTTTTAAAAATATACATTTGACCTAAACAACATATATAATAAATATTTAGTTTATTTTATTCGTGAAAAAATTTAATTAATATAATTTCAAATAATCAAAACCATTATTCAAACTAATATAAAAATCAATAAAAACTTTTGAAAATTTCCTCTTATGTTTCAACACCCTCTTTAAAAATGAGGGAAAAAAAAATTACAAAAACATTGGTTGGAGGCGCCGGGTATCGATCCCGGTACCTCTCGCATGCTAAGCGAGCGCTCTACCATCTGAGCTACGCCCCCGATATACAGACTGATGAAAATATTATTCGCATATTAATGTAACTTACTCAATACAATGAACATTATGAAATTCAATGATCAAATTACTTTCAAGTGAAAGGTACAGGATACTAACACATTGACAAAATGAGTAGAACGAATTTGTATAAAAACATACAATTTATTTATTCCTTAAATTATGACATTGCCCAATATGCGAAGTTTAATAATATAAGTACAATTGGAAGAAGTAATAAAAATACTTGTAGCCTGACAACATGGCAGAAAAATATGGAACCAATTTCTTTGATCATATTGCTAAGTTGTGTATAGAAGTCAATTGAAGTAACTCAGGCCTGCAATTTTCTTGGCTTATGCATTTTTATAATATTCACTATTAAATTGAAAAATTGAACGATTAACCATATACACGTACATTTAGTAAAAAAAAGTTATAAAAATATATCCGCTTAATATTACAGGATATACACAAGTAATCAATAATCATATACATTAGTAAAAAACAAGTTATATAAATGCTTCATTTACATTATTGTATTTTTCAGGACAATACGATTCACAGGATGATATTAAAATGAGAATAACTTTACTGTCTTAAGAAGTTGTCACTTAATCTTAATTTACACGTTTATACATAGAACTTATATCTCAAACAATTATATTTTACTGTATCAAGACAATAGATTGATATATTGCACCGATAAACAAATATTGTTCTAACGAGACATGTTAACTGAGCGATGACCTTTATTCAAAAGCATTTAGCTTTCGTTTTCGAGTACAACAATTTGAGCCCCCTTGCCGACAGCGTCGCCTTGCTTCACCGCCGCGAGGGAGGCCACCACGCCGTCCCGAGGAGACCGCACTACGTATTCCATCTTCATTGCTATCACCACGAACAGCGGCTGGCCTTTCACTACCTACATCAATATTAAATTATGAAGAATTTTACTTGAAAACATGACAATATTAAAGACATTAGGGAAGTATATAGACAAGGCATAATAAACAAACATTCTTCACCGGTACTTTCTCTGAAATGTACTATATCAGAACTGTTAACTATGCCTACTGTATATATTTTTTTAAATATCTTTGGACAATAAGAACTTAGATAAATGAATACCAACAAATATTTAATTGTTACATTTAATAGTAAGTCTCCAATGTCCTTGTTTGCATTACAACGAACTAAAGACTAGAACTTATATAAAGTATAAAATTTTAATTGAATATAATAAACTATTATACTAAGATCCGGTTTATTTATTTAGTTTAGTAAACATTTGCCTTAAATTCTCGTCAGGAGAAAGGAGAGTCAATTACTAATTACAGTAACATTTAGCGGTGATCGACAAGACACATTAGCACCGACATTAATTACTTGATGGCAATCTCGCCAATTAAACCTGCTCCAATTACCAACTTATGAAACAATTACTTTAACGATCTTAAATCAATGTACTGCGTCGCTTTTACATTTTTTTGTTCATAAGTCTAGTTTATTTTAAAAGAGATTTATTAATTTATACTATTATATTTACTTAATTGACTAGAATTTATCAAACACTGATATAAAATTCAGTACCTAAATAGACACAATAGCAGTTCTGTTTTGACGAGTAAAATAAAAAGATATAAACATTATAACAGTCATAGGCAATATGACGCCAAATTGGACAAAACTTTTATGTATACTTTATCACTATAAAAATATATCTTAATCAAGAGTTAAAAATCACTTTAAGGGCCTGCCCCACCACTGGCTGATAAGGCTCAGATAGCTTAAAATGCCGTCACTGTCAGAATACCAAAATCCGATATTTCCATCACATATTTTACACGTTGGATTGTTATCAGACAATACAATTTGGTGGGAGAGGCCATGAATCTTAGATCTTTTCTTGATTTTGAAGACAAAATTTTAAAAGATCCCCTTTTTTAAGAGTGTGAGAGGGGAGGTTTCAGATTTATATGAAATTGATTTTTTTTAAATGTTGTGTTTATAATCATAGGGTAGTTTTTACCTTATCTCCCTTATTGACGAGAATCCTCTCCAGCACGCCGGGCGTGGGCGAGGCGGCGCTGTGCGCGGCGGCCGCCGCCTCGCCGCCCGCTGACTGGTACTTAGCATGAGGTATTTGTACTACTGTTTGACCATTCTGGAACATTCAATATGATTTATGATAGAGAAGAGTACAAATGGTACTTTTTTTCATTTTAAATTTTTTTTATAGCATGAGGTGGCAAACGAGCAACCGGCCACCTGAGTCCGCCAAAATGGCGAAGCGACCGCTGCCCATAGATGCTTTGCCTACCCTTATCCGACGACGGAGAAGACGCACGTAAAGAGGACACCTCACTTCCCCTTCCTATGCATCTCCTCCACCGTCAAATCCATTTCCCCTTCCCATCATGTCTTATAAGATAAGGGTGGTAAAGAGAAAGGGACTCAAATTAGGCCTTTACTTATTTATTGATATAAGTGTATACAATAGCTAATATAATCACAATTACTCAGGAAAATGGAAAAAAAAGTATACACAAAACCGATATATTAGCCAACAGATGCATGACATTATTATAAACAATTTATTAAAGTTAGTTTTTTCTCAGTTACGTTGTACTAGTTAAAATATATTTTAGTCCCTTGATGTTTTTTAACTTTCAGCTTCACTTATTTAAAAAAATTCAAAGTTAGTAGTAATAGCCTAGAAAATTTAGTCTGATTTGAGTACATTGTAATAGTTCCTATTAGTATACCATTTTTAGGTTAAAATTAATATTAAAAATTGCTTAAAATACATACTACTGAAGACAACGCTTTTTCAACTGTACACTTATGTTATGTTTTGTTATAATCCTGCGTGCAGGATTCTTTATTAGATAAATACTAACCTCATCGTAAACATGGACTTCCTGGTCGTATGTGAGGAAGCCGACATTGCTGGTCTTGTCATCCACCTTGGTGAGGAGCCGCAGCCCGAGGTGGGAGGGGAGCAGCTCGGCCTGCGCCCGCCGCCACTCGCCCTCGCCCACTTTCACTCTGTATGTGTTTGGTGTGCTTTCATATTCTACGTGCACTTTGATATCTGTAAAAGAGATATTATTATAGTATTTTTTGATGACATATTGTTTAGTTTATACACTAGCTTTCGCCCGCGACTCCGTCGGCGTGGATTTAACAAATAACAAAAAAGAGTAGCCTATTCGTTCTTCTAAACTATCTTCTATATCTATATCAAATTTCATCTAAATCCATTCAGGAGTTTAGACTTCAAACTCTAACAAACACACGTCCATAAATCTAAACTTTCGCATTTATAATATTAGTATGTTTGTTCCTGTTCGATTGTTGGTTTGTATTAGATAGGTTACTTTCTATTATAAAATTCTTTCGCCATTAGAAAGATGATCACTGAATAAAATAGGCTATATTTAATATAAGTAAAGTTTAGTAGACATTAATAAACCGCATATTTCAGAATACATGTGTTAAAAATTTCTTCAAATTTGTATAATCTACCACCAGGGCGTAATCGGGGCGCGACGCTAATAAAAACCTTATAGTAATATAACACTATACTCTGCCTTTTTCGTTGAATTTGAAATTAACCGTTTTCTGCAGCTGATAGTTCGGTCTCCATGCGCTGGATGACACGGAGATAC
>NW_013525024.1:145546-147401 GCF_000836215.1 Papilio polytes | reverse complement strand
TAGCCTATTCGTTCTTCCAAACTATCTTCTATATCTATATCAAATTTCATCTAAATCCATTCAGGAGTTTAGACTTCAAACTCTAACAAACACACGTCCATCAATCTAAACTTTTGCATATATAATATAAGTATGTTTGTTCCTGTTTGATTGTTGGTTTGTTTGTTACTTTCTATTATAAAATTCTTTCGCCATTAGAAAGATGATCACTAAAGAACATAGGCTATATTTAATATAACTAAAGTTTAGTAGACATCAATAAACCGCATATTTCAGAATATATGTCTTAAAAATTTCTTCAATTTTATATAATCTTTACCACTCGGGCGAAGTCGGGGCGCGACGCTAATAAAAAATCTTATATGAATATAATACTATACTTTACCTTTTTCATTGAATTTGAAATTAACCGTCTTCTGCAGCTGATAGTTCGGTCTCCAAGCGCTGGATGACACGGAGATACCTTTCCACGTGTCGTTAGCAGTCGATGACAACCGAGATTGTCTTAACTGAAAACATATATCTATTAAACTAAATAATTTATCTAATTAACTATAAACATAATGTAACAATAGGTCATTGTCCTTTACTTCTCATCGGCTTGTCCTTGTCCTCATAGAGGGTCGGCACAGTGTGTACTGTTCTTCCATACATCTCTATCAGCCGTTACATCTAAATTCACTCCCTTATTAAGCATCTCTTTTATATAACCCATCCATACGTTTCCCGTCTCCCTTAGTCTTTTAAAATTAACACATTTAAAAAAAAAGATAAAATTACCTTCCATCACAATACACTTCGTACGAAATTTTAACTTAAACCATATTATTTTTTCATTAAAATAAATTTAATAATAATTTGATTTTTCAAATGTACTTACATATCCCAGCGCGGCCTGTATAGCGGTGTGTTCGGAGAGCGCTGCTCGCGCGCCGGTGCTCGCGAACAGCTCGTGTTCGTGCTGCGGTATGAAGGCAGTGTGCACGTCGCCCGACACGAACGCACTCGCGCCACTCAAACGGAGCAGGAAGTTCACGTTAGTCTCCAAACCTGCTACCTAGTGGAATAAGATTAAAAATTAGTAAATATATTATTACGAGCTTGGATTAAAAAAAAATTAAAAATTTCTTGGCCAATTTCTATAATTATTTTCTCACTAGCTTTCACTCGCGAATCCATCCGCGTGAAATTAAAAGAAACCAAACTAAGTAGCCTAAGTGTTCTTCTAGACTATCCTCTGTATCTATGCCAAATTTCATCGAGATCCATTCTGCAGTTTAGGCTACAAACTCTAACAAACATTCATCCATCCATCCATATAAACTTTCGCATTTATAATATTAGTAAAAAGTAAGATAAGATTAGAAAGCTACATTATAAGTAACAGAGGCTATATTTATTAATAGAATTCTTTATAATACCTAGGACGGACGCAGTCAACAAAGGCTAGTTTCAAATAAAGTAAATTTGAAAATACCAGATTTTTCAAACATACTTGATACTCAGAGAGCTTCCTTCTAGTTTTAGCTAGGGCCTGGTTTCGGTCCTTGCCCCACACGACTAACTTCGCAATCATCGGGTCGTAATGAATTGACACCTCTTGCCCTTCTCGTACTCCTGTCTCCACCTAGAAGTACAAAACATTTAAAAACAACCATTAACCAATATGTACCATAGAGTAGAAGTGGATTCGCCGAGATAGCGAAGCGATCGCCGTTCATATCTACGATTACAAATACGCCGTCCATATCGACTGAAGACGCAGAAAATATTTCCCCTTCATACGTAGTTGGGTAGGAAATTAATGTCCTCGACTGTACATATGTAATTTAATTCCTTACCCGTACGTTGTCCT
>NW_013525024.1:139128-145442 GCF_000836215.1 Papilio polytes | reverse complement strand
CGCCACGCGCAACTGCCATTCCACTAGATCCGTGCCTAGGGAACGTTCATATTGTACTCTTTTATATTACCCGAATTAGTGTTTAGTTCGAAGGTATAACAAAAAGATACAAGATATGAAAATATAGACATTTAAATATGATAATGGACGCCATTAAATGATCTAAACGCGCAGGCAGTTGATCAAAGAGTAGTAACAAAGTCCTAAAAGTCCTAAAAGAATGCATATCCAAATTCAATAATTCAATAATTTTCAATAATTTAACTGCTGTAACTGACGTACGGAGGATGTAAAGGCTTTTGCAGAACATCAGCGTTTTTACCCCTAGGGTACAAAACATATAGCTGAGCAAAGGCCCTATCAGTTCTGCATTGCAACGCATTGTCAAATTGTTTATATATTTTGTTTTTTTTTTTCCTCTTCAATTTTCTTGTCATTAGTTTTGATTGTTAATGATTGGTTTTCGTTGTTCTCGTTTGTATTTTTTTTTTGTTCAAGTGTATTATGTTGTATTGTGTTGCAGTGTGTTTTGGAACTGATTAAATGTGTGTATTATTATTGTTATAAATAAAAATTCTAGCTTTCGCCCGCGACTCAAAAAAATAAAACGTAAATTTATGCCAAATTTAATCGAGATTCGTCCAGCAGTTTAGGCAGAAATCTAACAAACATCCACTGATCTATAACTTCGCATTTATAATATTAGTGAGACATTAAGATTAATTTGTAAGGCTGTATTTGAGGTAACAGATATTATAAATATTTACCTGTAATCATTTCAGTGATGGGATGTTCGACTTGCAGACGCGTGTTCATCTCCATGAAGTGGAAGTCGTGCGTGTGCCGGTGCAGGATGAACTCCACCGTGCCCGCGCCCACGTAGCCCACCGCCTGCGCCGCGCGCACCGCCGCCGCGCCCAGCGCGCCGCGCGTCGCCTCGGACAGGCCGGGCTGTGCCAATTTAGCCTTTAACACTAACACGATACGAGTGGAATTCCCACGAATATACATGGAAAACACATACTAGCAGAAGTGCCGATTATTCATTTGACATCTTGTGCTATTAAAAAATAGATACCCTTAACCCTTAAATGCATCATACATCAGTCTTTTCTTCCTTACGCAATAGACAATTCGGATTTTTTTTTTCATTTTTCTTTCAATCTATGTTCAAATCACTACCCGTTTCAATTTATGGTATTTAAAACGAAAAAATCGTGCATTTAACATTTAAGTAACAAATAACATTAAAACTTACACTATACATAAACTACACGTCGCATTCCAAATCAAGATTAAAAAAAAAAATTAAAATGTAAACATACTGCGGGTGCCTCTTCAATGATTTTTTGATGACGTCTTTGTACAGAGCAGTCTCTTTCAAATAAATGTACCGCATTGCCGTACATATCTGCGAATACCTGTTAAATAGAAATATTAAAGAAAATTATAAAAAGCAAATCTAAAAGATATATGAATGTATTGAGTAATTCATCTTTCATACTGCATGACAAAAACAAATCGTTTTTCTTAATGGACAACAACATATAACTTTTTTACTTAGTTGTATTATTCAAATTACAATAAAATGATTACCTGAACTTCAACATGTCTGGGATCAGTAATGTACTGTTCTAACAGCATACTCTCATCTCCAAAGGACTTCAACGATTCTCTCTTAGCTGATTCCAGTTGTGACAAAAATTCATCTTCTGTCATTGCAATTCTCATACCCTGAAAAAGGAAATACAGATGCTATTTTAAATTTATTTACAATGATGAAACACTTTTATTCAACAAAGCAATATATGTAAAGAATAAGTCATACTATAAAGGATTAGATTTCACGTGGAATTAAAAAAAAGTGAGTAACTTATGTGTTCTTCCATACTATCCTCTACAGCTATGCCAAATTTCATTGAGTTTCGTTTAGCTGTTTAGGCTACAAACTCTAACAAACATCCATCCATCCATCCATCTAAAATATTGCATTTATAATATTAGTAATATTTTTTTGTATATTTGATTCACGCAAAAACTACTGAGCCGATTTTAATTCTTTCACTATTAAAAAGGCAATTTATCAGTGAGTAACATAAACTAACTTTTGTATTATTTTTTATGTCACGCGGGTGAAGTCGCAAGAAACGGCTAATCTAATAATAGTGGTTTAGTAATGTCTCCGATGTAAAATCATCCAATCCTACTTAATTAAAAAACATTCAGTTAGAAATCCTGTTGCTTCATTACCTTGCCTCCTCCACCACGAACAGCTTTGATCATTAAAGGAAATCCAATCTTGTTTGCTTCTGCCTTCAGCCTTTCAATACTTTGATCTTCCCCATGATAGCCTTTAACTATTGGTACTCCTGCGCTTGACATTATTGCTTTTGAAGTACTGAAAATTTTGTTAGAATCAATTATTGGGTGAACATTCTATGTCACAGGAGTATTTAATTAATGTTAATGTCTATATCTATACTAATATCATAAAAAAAAGGATTTGTATTTTTGTATGTATTTTAACAACTCAAAAACTACTGGGCTGATTTCAAAAATTCTTCCACCATCACCAATCACCAAAGCTACATCTGCAAGCAATCAGTGAGTAACATGCTATGCTTTTTATTACTTTTTGAATTTCATTCAGATGAAGTTATGAGCAACAACTAGTATCTAATGTGTTAGATGGTACAATGACATTGTATAGCATTGTATGAAAATTTGATTTGTTTTGCATGAAAGTAAACTTGTTAGGTGAGTTATTGGAGTTTAATAGTATGATGGCTATCATATAAACTATCATGTTTGTAATGTTAATTGTATAAGACAAAATTTTAAACATTTAAATAATCAATGGAGCATGGAGAAAACATAATGTTTTTCTTCTTTGTAATGTTATTTTCTAATTTCAATAGAAGTTACTATTTATACAATTAATTTATGAAATATAAAAAAGTCTATGTAGGTAGAGCTAAACAAGTAAAGATCAATATGATTCCATTTACTAAAAAAAGTTTTATATGTAAATGTTACCTTTTTATTCCCATATCCCTTATAGCAGACGGAGGTGGTCCAATAAATATAACACCTTCATTGGCACATTTCTCACAGAATTCTACATTCTCAGAAAGAAATCCATATCCAGGATGTATGGCTTGGCTGTTTGACTTTTTGGCAATTTCCAATATTTTATTTGCATTAAGATAACTTTGTGCTGATGGTGCAGGCCCAATGTGATAAGCCTCATCTGCCTGAAAATTTGAAAGTTTTTATTTTAGCATATATTACACAATAATGACAATATAGGATATTTGAAAACAAAAATTATCTTTTATCTATTCAATAAATTTTAAGTGTGAATATGTGATGAAAGAAATAAAATTTAAAAGCACTATGTGAATTATGGTTGTCAACCACTTAATATAAAATATATTACAATCAGATTTTGGCCATGATAGTTTAATTAATATTTAAAGTCATTTTACCTACTTCATTAACATGCATAATTTAAAATTAAAAATTCAAGTAACATATTAGAAAGCAATTTCATAAACGGCTTTAATTACCATTTCTACATGCATAGCATCTTTATCAGCATCAGAGTAAACAGCAACAGTTCTGATTCCCAACTTTTTTGCTGTTCTCATCACCCTACATGCTATTTCACCTCGGTTGGCTATCAACACTTTATCTATATTCCTCAGCTGAAGGTCATTTTTGACCCCAGCATGATTATATCTCAACCCATGTTGAGTAGTCAATGAATTACTGTGAAGAAAAACATTTATATGATATGCAATACCATACATAAATTTTTGATTTTCTTATATCTAATGAAAAAAAATTATCATTCGCTCACCGAATTTTAAATAAATGTCTTAGTTTGTACATGATTCCTTGATATATTCACTTTGTATTAATAGTATACTATTCATAAAATGTATGCCTATTCACACACTCAAAGTACACGCGAGTTTATCTTAAAAAACGCAAATGGCAACTGATTAAATATAACTCTGATAAAATTACAAGCGCAATAACGAATACTCGTATATTTATCCAATTAATTTAGAGTAAAGAATGTCGTCATAAGTTATCGCGCTTCCTTATCATTAACGAATTCTCGAATGACAGCTTGTATGCATAATTTAAACACATAATAAGACTATCACGTCCAATCAAGGCGAGCGTTCTAGTAGTTGAACAAAACAAACCTGTTTTAATTCAGAGTTTTGACCTGAATCGTTACTCCGTAGTTCGTAACCGCGCGATTATCATGTTTACTTTTTGGTGTAATCATAATGTCAAATGTCAAAATAAATCAAATCTAATGTCAACTGTTGTCAAAGTCTTGCCACCACAGAAAAAACTTTTTAAATTCACGCATAGAATTCCATATGGCGAAATATTTTTTCATTGTTTAGGAAGTGGATTAATTGTAACAATGGTTCATTTTATGTATTGTGTGTATTTTCTAACTCTAATAACTCTTGTAGTCTAATGCATGTATTTACCATATATATGTGGTTCTTTTTCAATGATGAAGTTTAGGTAACGCTTTGAAATGTGCTGCTGTGCCTGGCTGAACATTTAAAAGATCTTATTTCATGCTGTCACGGTTAAAAACTTTATTTCAAATTCAAATCAAACAATTTAATAAATAAAAACAGTTCAAATCTTACAAACTCATATTATATTTATCTCGTATTAACGAAAAGTGATGGATATCGAGATATCATAAAATAATCAAGAATGGGTATTAAAGGCTTGTGGACAGTTTTTGCCCCATATTGCGAAAAAAAATCCTTACACGAAGTAAGATTACTAATATTTTTAAAACTTGTGTACGTATTATATATACCATTTAATCTCCTACTTTTAATAGATCCAAGGTGAAACCGTTGCAGTTGATTTATCAGGATGGGTCTGCGATAGTCAAAATGTCACCGACTACTATATACAGCCAAAACTCTACCTTAGGTATGTGCTAATTGTTTCATATCATTAGTATTTCTGCTAATAAGTTCTTATAACAACATATTCATTACTTGTTTCAGAAATTTATTTTTCAGAACCGTATATCTTCTTTTAGCTGATATCCAACCAATATTTGTACTAGAAGGAGATGCCCCTGAACTTAAAAGAGATGTGATGGCTGCTCGAAATGCGTTACAGTTCCGAGGTGCCCAGTCTCAATCGAGTAAAACAAGTGACAAGCCTGATGTAGCCAGACGTAGGTTTAGAGGGGTCTTGAAAGAGGTGTGATCTAGTTACTGTATCAAATAGATGTAGGGAACTTTATGATTTTGTTACATTAATTTACATGTTTCAGTGTGAGTCCCTTTTGAGAAGTATGGGAGTGAAGTGTATAAAAGGTAGTGGTGAGGCGGAGGCTACATGTGCACAATTGAATGCTCAAGGTGTTTGTATTTTATTTATTTTTTATTTCATTTATTAGCTGCCATACTCAGTAGTTTAGAGGTCATAAAGGCAAACTTTAGGGAAGATAAAGATAAATGTATATATTATTTAAATATGAAGTAAGCAATTATTTCACTTTTTTCTCAGGTTGTACATGCAGTAGTGTCTCAAGATTCCGACTGCTTTGCTTACGGTGCTCGTCGTGTGTACAGAAACTTTAGTGTATCTAACTCAGCAGGAGGTGGTGCAATGCAGGGCTCCGTTGACTGCTATGACGCTGATGTTATGTTTAAAAGCAATGGTATATCTATTTAGTTACAATCAATTACAAAACTATGTTTATATCAAACTTTAAACTGATATACAACTTTTAACAGATAAATATTTGACCACATATTTGTATATTGTGATGTAATTATGTTGATAACCCCAACATTTCATGGAAATATCCCATGTTTTTTCTGTTCATTTGGTATGTATGTTGCAAAAGAAACTTTTGTTCCAGGTTTCGGTCGGAAGAAAATGGTCGCCTTAGCTTTATTATGTGGCTGTGATTATGGTATAGGTGCTTGTGGGTCATCCATAAACACTGTGGTGTCCTTTTTACACACCATTCCTGATGATAAAATTATACATAGGTATTGTAACATCTACTTGCATTGTTAACATTAAAATGTACATAATTTTGTAAGTTTGTCAATTTAAAAACATACTGACAAGAGCTAACAACGTTTTTCAATTCCATAGACACTCTACGCCATTCCTATTGAGAAATCCAGAAGGAAAAAAATAATAGGAATTTAAAGAACCCTCATGTGTGCAATACGTCGTTTTTTATAGGAAGAGAAAACGCACAAAGAGGACATTTCCCCTTCCTATGCGTCTCCTCC
>NW_013525024.1:131755-138500 GCF_000836215.1 Papilio polytes | reverse complement strand
AATTTCAGGGCTAAGGTAGCAGAGGTGAAGCGGGAACTATCTTTACGTACTAGAGCCCTTTCATGTGGTATGCCATTTCCAGAACCAAAAGTTATGAAGGAGTTTTTAAACGCAAGCAGTGAACACATCGATCTTAACGACTTAACTACACCTGTTCCTAGTTTGATACAATTTGTGGTTTGTAAATTCATCATTCTTCCTATACCTCAGAAGTACCTTTACTTAGAATTCTCTGTCACTTCTTAAATTGTCTTTTACCTCCATTTTTAGCTAAAATTTTCCTATTCTTACGTAATAAAGCTATTATAAATAATCTTACGTAATAAAGCTAATAACGCTATATGTCTATTAAAATCCAGTTCTATAATATAAAATTTTTTTTTTTCTTACAGAAATTAATGTGTAGTAAGTTAGACTGGTCTGAAAGGTATTGTGTGGAGAAATTCTTACCAATTCTCACAAAATGGCATCTCCAAGATACTGTAATTTGTAGAAAAATTAAACCGAAAGAAATTAAGAAAAAGAGAAATCCTAAAGGTAACTTAAATGAGATATTGTATGACAATGTGATATGAAATTTATCTCTTTCATGTCTTGTTGTTTGTAACAGGTGTACCAAGTTACGAAGTAGTTTGGGATGATATAAATGGGGAGTTTGAAGGTCTCATTCCTGACGATCAATTTGAGGGTTAGTAAAGTTTGTAAATGTATAAAAGTGATGACGATTACGTTTTACGATAAGTTGAAACAGCAATTTTTTCCATTATTTTACAGATAACGAAGATCCAATAAAAGTGTGGACTTCAATAGAAAGGCAAGACTTAATGCGTAAATATTATCCAGATATAGTAGAAACATACGAGGAATCAATCAAAAAGCCAGTAAAAGTTAAGAAAACCAGACAGAAGAAAGACAAAGAGAATCAAGATCCAGATAAACCAAAGAGAAAATATACTAGAAAGAAGAAAGTTGAGGATTTAGAGATTGTAAACAATTCATTAAAGAGATTAAGTTTAGATGCGACCGGTAATACAAGCAAAGCCCAAGTGAGCATTTCAGTTAGCAAATTGAAGAGGAAATTAAAAAATAATGTTAAAACGAAACACATTGATAGTTATTTTAAAAGTAAGAAAAGCAAATGCAGTACAAGTAAAATACATTTAAGTTTTCAAAAATGTCACAAATCAAGCAAATCAGATGAGCCTATAAGTAATCTATTAAATTTATCTCGTAAAATGGAAACCATGAAGAATCTAAGCTTTTTTAATTCAAGTACTGAGGAAGTAGATATCAGTAACTTATCAGATATCGTTGACCAAATAGTCACAAGAGGATCTGATATAAAGACTGCATCTGTCAACAATAACCTTGTAAAACTTATTTTTGAGAAGAATAAAGCGATACATAAGAAAACTGCACAAAGAAATTTTATACAAAACTATTGTTCGACTCCCAAAAGTAGTCCTAGAAAGACAAAGTCTATTGATATGTCAAAACGTTTATCTAAAATGAATACGAGTTATTTCTTTGACAAACTAACCGATGATTGTGACGCTTTTGAAATGTCTGTTGAACATAAGGCAAATGATGTGAACTACGATTGTAATGTAACAGTCGATTGCAGTCTACCTGATGTTATTTTATAAAAACGTGATTTGAATTAGAATAACTTTTGAATTAAGTATTACTTTGAATGACATTTTAATAAAATGTACAAAATATTTATTGTTTTTTTTTCGATTTCCAAAATAGAAATTCTACGTGACAGTCAAAATACAAATGGTAGGTAAGCAGAAAACAATCCTAATAATTTTTTACGACTCTTACACGAACAGGATTGATTCTTTACCATAACTCTTTATGAAATAAAGACTTGTTTATTGAAGCAGGTAGGTTGTTTATTTTTTATTTATATTGTTTTGTAACTGACATGCATTATAATTATTTTCTTGTTATTTCCTTCTGGGAAATATATTTGTATTAGATACAAGTGATCATCGGCCGTACTTTATATTACAGAAAAAATAAGTCACACGTAACAGTAAAATGATGGCAAATAAGATTAATCAATGATTTAGATAAAAACTATACACAAAAATATGTAATTGACCGTTTTACATTTTGTAATACCATAGAGAATTTTGAATATACGAAATAGACTGGAAGGACAGTTGCAAGTTTAACAAACTGAAGCTCATATGTGGGCAAATACAACTCTAGAATTTCACAATCTAATGAAAAAAGTTAGCGTGCCTGTAGGAATATACTGAGAGCTAAAAAGGATACTAGTACAATGAAAAAAATGCATTGCTAGAAACATTGCTCGGTGGTACGTAACATGTTCTAGTTAGTTTTAGAATTATTAGTTCTCCATTGCGGTAAAAATGGATGAAGTTGTAACCATTGTATATAAAGCTAAAATTCTAAAATTATCTCTAGTGTACGGTTTATTTGAGGGTATAATAAAAAAAACCGACTGTTATGTTATCTTTGCCTTTGCATTTAAGTGACGGTACTTTGTTATCTTGTAGTTTCTGCTTTATAAACAAAGAGCGTTTCTTTCGCTATGTAAATAACGTGTATTACAGCGAAAAAGCATGAGCTTAAGTTCTTTAGTACTCCTCATTTACAATTAACGTAGTGAGAATGTATGCAGACGAGTGAGTGTGTTACAGAAAGCAAATACAAGATTCACGTACTTCTTTTTCGTGGCAAAATGGTCACGCATATGCGTACGTATTAGACTATTTTTCTATTCAATTTCTATTTAAAATAATGTTATTTTCAGTTATAAACTTTTATTTCGTTATACTTTTTTTTACTTTAAGTACAAAGCGTAAAATGAATTGGTTCTTATTTAAAGCACGTTTTACTGCAGTAAAAGGTTACAACATAGTTGCTGAATTTTACAAGAACGGCGGAACTCGCTTTGCAAAAATTCGATGCATAATGTCAACACGAGTGACTTTAATGGGCCCTGAGTGGGACCTCCCCCCGCCCGGTATTTAATAAACGCTTGGATTTTCTCTTTGCGCTAGTGAAAAAAAAATTCTGATCGCACGAAACTCGACGGAAATATGGATATTTTACATATTTTAAGATTTAATTACGAATTCAAATGAAAGAGTAATTGTGTTTTACATTTTTGTAAAAGTTATAAAAGCGTGTTTATACCAATCGAGTACCTTTGTACATGTTAAGGTTTTTTAGTTTAAACAAAACTTAAAACAAAACTTGTATTTATGTAACCGCCAGCAAGATGCTTATTTCTGTTGCAAAATCATAAGTATAGTCTAAGTTCCTCGGTGGCTATTTTAAACTTCTTAAAATAAAAACGACTGTTATAGAACAGACTAATGCCAACTTTGCACATTGTAGGCTTCTGCGGAACTACGTCGGTCTGGAACTTTGAATTGAATAAAAATAAACGCACCAATGTTGGCTTGCGCTCTTTCAAAACGTGAAGAAGTAGAATAGAGTTGAGAATAGTTACTTAAAATTTCCTTAAGCCATACAAGCATTGATTTTTTAACATAAAAAGCGTGTTAGATAAGTAGATGTATAAAGCTCGCTGGTTCAAGCGAATACATTAATTTAACATTCTATTCACTTACTTTCGGTAGAAATACTGGTTTCTTTGCTATTCTCTCCACAATTACTTACATCTTGCCACAAATGCATCCGCGAGGAACTGACCTTACGAAAGCTGCAATTAATAATGGCTTCACTTTGTATTACGTTCATTTGTTACCAAGCTCTTAGTTCAGACATTTCGCTTTAAAACATTGAAATATCAATTTAAATTAGTTCATTTGTGATAAATAAATTTAATAATTTCATTATCTAGGTTACTAATAATTGAACCGTGGCTAGATAAAGGCTGATGATGTTAATACTAATAAAAAAATCGTAAGATTTAAATATTATATTTTAAATTATTAATCTCAATTTAGCATAATTAAATATTAATTGAAGCACTCGTGTATATTTTGATAGGCACGACGAGAGCTTTCATAGGATCAAAGCGTAGACTTTGATGTCTCTCTTGAATTTGCGACACGGATTTATTACATTGTGACTCTCGTTTGGTTGCCTTTTGGGAAATATTAATTTGAAGGTAGAAATATCCCTTATAAGATAGGTAAAAATGTAGATATTAAACGAACAATTTCTTGAATGGGAAAATCATTTAGGTTTAAAGATATTTATTCTCATAAAAAAAACACAATGTTTCACTTACAATGAGAAAATTTAAATATGTACAATGTAATTATGAGCTTGCGGGTAAGTACATGATGTAGAAACACAAATAGTAACTAGTTATGATTAATTAATATAAATTAAAACAAGCCTTAACAACAAGAACTTATGTGTAAACTAATTGAACTGCCTTTTCTCGACGTGTGCTGTGACGAGGAAATTAAATTTAAATTGGAAATATTTCACTTATTCCTGGGGTGTAAAAACAATAAAATTTTACGATAGTTTGCCGAAGTATGCCATAAAGAAGGTAGAGGCGACTTGATTGAGTAGGTACTAAAAACTTACCAAAACTTCCGGTGTAGTAAACGAGAACTTCAGTGTGTGAAAAAAAAAGGAGTATTTATAAAATTAATTTCCCTTTTATAACTTTATTCTTAATAAACACTTAACGAAAGTTAATTGAAAAAAAAACATGTCACAATTTCTTTCACGATAACTCTTGAATTAATACACTAATCAACGTCAGACAGTAAATCAATGATAATGTAATAGCCCTAAAGCTTCAGTTTCAAATATTGTATTTTGAAAACCGCAGTAAAGTTACAACAGACGCTCGAAAATTTATCTCGTCTTAAATACATTTTCGCCGAACAGCTACGTTGTAGCATGCATGCTTCAATGTAGCAGAGCTACGACGTAGTAATGCTATGAGTGTCTACGCCACGTAACTATTTGCAAATAGAATTGACCGATTAAATACTTTTAATAATATAATTTAAAATTTTGACAAATGTTATTGTTTATTGGATATTTGAAGATATGCGAAAACTGAATGAAACTTAGTTTTATATAAATCACTTGTTTTTTAAGGTTTTTAAATTAACCTGAATTATTTATCTCTTATAAATGTCTCTTGTAAATATTGACAAATGTTTTTACAATGCATTGTTCATTTGTAGACATGATGTTTTATATTGAAATTTAATGGTCTCTATCTGTTTCAAATGTTAAATTTAATAGCAATGCTTTATTTCAAATATTAACAAAGGTATTTGATATGAAAGCGCAACGTTATTTATGTGAAGTTGGGTGCAAAGTAATCGATCTTCATGCCAGTGTATCCACCTGAGCCGTAGTTGACGCGTACATCCAACGCCGTTAACATTTTTCATTTTAAAATAGAATCGCCTGACATTCTGAATCCTCTCCAGTGTGTCTTACTATTTATGTCATAAGAATTTAATATGTCACAGTATAAAAACGTAATGAATGTGGAAAGAACTATGTCTGTAGAATACATATATAAGATTCATTTTGCTTCTTAGTTCTAAAAGTATTACATAAAATTGTATTTCATTATTGTGTTACTAAAAAAAATAAAAAAACTTTCACAGTAAATGATGATCATCAGATCATATCTTTTATATAAATCTATAAAACGAGAGCGTATACTAAATGGCACAGCTCTCATGTAGAATTAAATAAGCCTCTTCAAAGCTTAAGTTGTCACTTCAGCCAATCCCGTTTTGTTTGCTGCGCGTTTATAAAAGTATAAAATACTTCAATCTCTCTTTTCAATTTAAAACACGTACTTTGACTATTTTGAGCGTTAAAAGATTTGAGTAATTAAAGATTTTATTTCGTTAATTTGTTTTGAAAAATTACACGAATGATTTAATTTTTATGAACAAACTCATGCTAAAATGTTTTATAAAAGTGGTGAGTACTTAATATATTACTTTATGTTATCTTATAAAGTTGAGAAGTGCAGTTTAAAAAAGTCAAGACGTTTTGGAAAACAAAGAACTCAAAAATGTACAAGAATTTCTCTACAATAATCTTTGTACCTCGCCTCGGTTAATACCGTATTGCATCAAAAGTGTATTCAGTATAACAAAGTGCACATACAGTAGTTCAGTTAAAATGAAGGTTCTATATAAATTGGATGGTTATGTAGCGGAGGTGTTTTTGCTCGGTTCGCGTCATCTGCCGCTTTCCCAGGGATATCAATTTGCACCATTTTAATCGTTTTCGATCAGCGTCGAACAATTTTATAGTACATAACGAATATTAATTGTTCAAAGGCCATTATTTTACTACGTCTACTTTATTAAAAAAAAATCATAGAATTCATTTAAACTAGCAAGAGGACTTCGGCACAAAGGCATTATGCCTTTACTACTTAGACTAACATTTCAATCACCGCAAATTTTAAGGAGTAGATTTATTTCTGACTACTTTAATTGAACATCATTGGTCACAATTGATATAACTTTGTACAACGAGTAGCATCAGTCTTATGTTCCGCAAACAATAATATGACGTTCCGTTTCAATCTTATTTTATTCTGTGACACTTCAGTCGAAGATGTCATCTGCAGAACGTCCGCGTGGCCTGGGTTTCGAAAACGTTCGATGTAGCAGACAATCGAACCGTGAAATGCTGTGTGAAAGTCTAAAATCCTTTTTAACCTCATCACTGTTAGAAGGAAAAGCGTGGCGGGTTTGTTCACCCCCGGCTCGCCGGCGCTCGGGAGGCTTGC
>NW_013525024.1:128495-131153 GCF_000836215.1 Papilio polytes | reverse complement strand
GTTGTCTGTGTGTTTTAACCCCATCCCTGGCCAGAACAGAGACGTGCACGTGTGCCCGTTATCAAGTTTGAACGATACCTTATTTTATCTGCAAAAACAATAGGAAGAGAAACTAGTATCCTAGAATTGTACTTTTTTGTGGTGAGAAATGTTATTAAAGTATATACGTGAAAATTGTCGAATGTTAAGCTACCTACTTATTGGCAAAGTAACAGGTGGCGTCGATTTAATGTTATGAGGGCTAGACAATGAAGTTTTGTGTTTTATGGCCTTTATGAACGTTTTATTGATACAAGTAATTGACATAAATTTATGTCAGTGATACCTAAATGCGAGCCAGAGAAACATAAAGTGATGAAGATTCCTTATTAATTTTGTCAGTTAGGAATTATGGATATGTAGTGTTACCAACACATTCCACATATCAATTTAAGAAGTAAAACAAAATCAACTTCGGTTAACTTTTTGGTAATATCCGATATCATACTATTTGTGTGTTTCATTATTTGTTATGCAATGTTAAACCGTGTTACGTTAGTTAAAATTATTCTTTTATTAGTTCACCATTTTATGTAGCAACATATTTTCCTTTAACATTGACGACCTGTATTTTGTGTTAGGTATTTTTTAATCTATGCCTTGTTGTTCGTGTAACTACATTTGCATGGCAAATATATTTATTTTGAACTTTTTAATAAGTTACATGTTTAAGTGTAATTGTTGTAAATTTAATTACTTATATTTTTAATAGAGTTCAGTAAGTAAGTTCAGTATTTCTATTTCAACATTAATGGAATGTTGAAATAGAAATATTGAACTTTAAAATTGTGTCCCTGATGTTAATTCAATTTTGAAAGATTAGACAACAACGTTTCTAGCAGACTGTGTTTGTTGTCAAGTTAAACCTCACAATGCTGTGCAAGTTTCTTATTTTTATAGCGGTTCAAAATTTTCCAACAAAAATCTGTCATGATTATGATTTAGTTTAAAACAGACTGACTTTCAATTTTATATGACTGTGATTCTAAACCATGATTCCCGTAGCCAGTCTCTACGAAAGATTTTTTTATTATTTGAAATTCATGTAACAATATTTCGGAAGCGAAAAAACTGTTAGTTTATTTAAATAATCGTAATTCAAACTGTATATTCACTTCTACAATATAACTTGTATATATTCTTAAAGAACAAATTTAATTTTTCAAAATAATTTACTATGAGAAAAGAAATGGTAAAAAATGTCGAACAAAGGTTGTAATGAGGACAAAAAAAGGACAAGGAGTTAGTATATGTGCGAGATGCGAGCCAAATATTGCAGTTATTGTGCCACGACTTTACCATACGAAATCCCGTTATGAGGTTGTTCACTTAAAAATTCACTTCATAAAATAAACTTTATAATTTATGATTGCGATAGTTAAAAAAGGAATTATTGTTTTCTTAATAGTTTTTGTAACTTTTAAGTATGGCGAACATTTTTGGTATTCTGTGGAGGATGCCTTGTAGAATTTAAAGAGATATTAGTTAAAGACGTAACTAAGTTTCCATGCCGACCGTTAATTAAAAAAAATAAATAATATCCTATATGTAAGTATTCAGCAGAAAGCTTGTTAACACATTACTAAAATCATTAATTTCACTGGAATTCTATATTATGGCTTTTAATGAACTTTGTTCGAATGATCTCTGTTTTAATTTTTAATGCAATTGTTTCTTAAGTAATAATCACATTTTAATAGCATTTGATTAAGAAAAATGATATTTTACGATTATATATATAACAGTCAAAAAACTTAAAAGAAATAGATTCCAAGACCGCTCAAGGTCTTGTCTGGAGTCTAGACGAATAAATTGTTGATTATCCGAACATTGATTCAAAACTCGACTGCAATTCGGTGCTTTTTCTAGCGGATCGTATTTAATGTTTATTCCGCTGTATTTATGGGATAATAAATTTCGCTTTAAACATCTGCATGAAAATGCACGCATGAAGTGGCCGAGGTGAAACTGCAGATAGTTTAGTGGATTGTAGAAAAGCTTTTAGGCGAGCGGCGAGGTGGCGGTAGTGCGGGGTCGCTACCCCCGGGGAAGGGAGGGGGGGAGAGGTGTGCTTACGGCGCTGCTATAAGCCTGTTATATAAATGGAATATAGGGATCATGAGCGTACGAGAGCCGTTAACGGAGACTCATTTGCCCATTTTTGATGAGATTCAGTGCGGTTACGCTTTTGAATATGATATATTAAATTTCGCAATATTTTATTTAATAATAAATTGATTGTCATATACGAATGCAATTTAACAAAATTCACGTATGCAATACAATTTACGGAGCATTGGAGACGCAGTTGTTAAGCTTTTGACCCGGTACGTCCAGGTTCGATACCCGCCATGTAAAATTGTGTTCGATTTTCAAATTTCTTAAGAACATTTATCCTACATTGTGACAGTGAAGGAAAACGTAACCAAGTAAACCTATTCTGCGTCAAATTATATTTTTAGTTTCGATGTTATGTTACTATTCAGTTGTTTTAGTTATTTCTTTTTAATTCATATAAGCATACTATAACAGCAGGGTGCACAATCTCAGTACATTTAACTTGGAAATCCGAAGATAAAATACTGCAATATAACGGAGCACCTTAAATCTATTTTGATA
>NW_013525024.1:72190-127640 GCF_000836215.1 Papilio polytes | reverse complement strand
CGGGACGAGAGTTTCCCAGCTATTCTTGCCTATGTAAATTAAGTATATAAGTTTAAAATAAATCGACAGGGTCATCTACCACTTCTTATGTTAACAGAGATGGGTTAGAGGGTTGTAAAGGTACATATTCCAATTAAGTTAGTCCTAATAAGTTTGGCTAAACAAAATTTAATTCGTAGAGTCTATTGTGGAAGGAAATCGTTCGGGAACATTCCACTTGAATTTATTTTTGTAGTTAAAGTACTCCATGTGAGAGAACTTGAGTCGAAGTGCAGCAATTGTTTAAAATTATGCTCATAATGCCTAAAGGCGAGGCATATCAGGTAGTTGATAAATTGTTCTTAGATATTAATACATAAAATATATCAACAGAACTATATGTCGATTGTTGAGCGTGTGTTATGTGTGCAGGTGGTGTTCGGTGAGCGGAGGGCCGGGGCATCAGCGCGATGGGCGCGCGCGCCAGCTGATAGCATGCGGGCGGCGGCGCGCCGGCCCGCCCCGACCTAACCGAACGCACAACGACCGCCACGTACACGGGTACATTGTTTTCTTTTCATTACTTTTGTAGACCTCGTACTAGAACGTATGTGATTGATCAATGGTGGTAAACGTTTTGTTTTTATTTGACCTTGAAAACATTGAGGTTACTTTGTTATCTGAAGTAAGGTCTGAATTGAAATTGGATATCTTGATTTTAGATTTATTATTTTATTTAATTTAATGGATCGCTTAGCAATCTTTCTACATTAGGTATCGAATGTCTTGGTTGTATACTACAAAAAATGACATGAGACGGTTTGAAACTTTAATCGTCAGTTGGCAGTCGCACGGCCGGTTGTTACACAATACTGATTCTACATAATAAACATACTTTATTACAGAACGGAAATAGAATCGAACAACAAAAGTAACAAATCGTTTATAGAATGAAAGTGTGCTTTGCCTTTATTGAACGAGCAACACAAAGGAAAGCTCTCTGCTAAAGTTCCTTGGCCTTTTTTATTCAGTTCGATCTATCGGAAAGCTTCGTAAGTTTATTTGTCCCTCGAGTTAGTTCTTTAAACGTCTGTAGAAGATGAATTACATTTAACTTTGTCTCGTTTTCAATGACGTCTTGGTGAAATACCGCGCCGCTTTTCTGTACAATTTAAATATGTTTTGTATAAAGTTGATTACGATTTAACTTGAGTGAATTACGTACGTTACAAATATATACTTATAGCTTAGTGTTGCTATTTATTGTAATATTATAATATTAGGCATAATTTACAAATTTAGATCAAATGCTTTTTAGTTTTAGCAGACTTACACATTCATATCTTTTTTTTTACGAAAAGAAGATTTTCATTTTCTCATAGTAAAACCTGGATAAACTATAAAGAGGTAAAAGATAGGTTATGAACTGTTAATGCATAAAATAAATGACATTTATTTGATTACTTTGTGTAAAATATTAGAGATATTAAATGTAAGGTTCTGGTCCTAACATGAAACATTTAAAATAATGCTAGCAAATAACGCTCATCATTAGGAGAGATATGTTAATTAGACACGATTACGAGTGGCACCGAGTGGCACGGTGTTACATGAGAACCGTTTTAATCTTTGTAATTGACACTTATTCGTTTATTTTTAGTCGTTAAGAGTTACGCGAATTGTTCAAATGAAAGGTCTGAAGCCATTCGACCTTTAACTTTCCTTCTCTCACTTTATTAACAATTGAATTTAATTAATGAAATATCAAATATTTTATATTGAAATACTTTCTCTTTTTTACATTATTTTGTAGATGGATGGTTATCAAGATAACATTAATCACAGTAACGAAAATTTCCTATTAATTTTAGCAGTCATTTGTTTTTGTTTCAAAAACAAGAGAATAATGAAGTCTTATTGATGATTAGTTTTCGAGTTTAAAAAATCTGAAGTTTAAGTAATTTAGATATATTACAGAAGGTTTTCTTACCAGATGGGATTTTCAATCAAAGTAATTGATTGAACAATATTTCGACCAGATCGAGTAGGATCGATGTTCTTGACGCGCGATTGATTGTTCTAATTCCGAAACTTGGTTATAAGAGTCGAAGATATAGAATTATATCTACAAAACTTAGCCGAGCTTCCACTCCTCGGAGCTTTATCAAGAACGCAACTTTGACTAATACAATAAAGTCATTTCGCTTCTTGATAATCAATTCAAAAAAGTTTTCACATTACGTTCGGTTTTGGTAAGGATACGCGAAGTTTGCTTAAGAATTATTGGATTCGTGAGTTAATATTTTGATAAAAATTGAATTCTCCTTTTGTTTTGTGAAACAAGATATTTAAAAAAGTGTTTATACTTATTTCATGCTGTGGAATTTTTTACTTAGTGATTGTAAGGAAAAAAATGTTGAAGAGACTATTAAAATGACCCGGTTGTAACACTTTATTTTTAATTTAAAGTAAATATAGAGCATCTTTAACGACCGCTCTGACATTTCAGCATTATGCTGCGTGTTTATTAATATTCGTGATGAAATGACCTCCGGCCTAATTAGCGAGGTGCTCGACACGCTCGTAAAGCCTTCCCTCAAAAGTTTCGAAAGCTCCCTCGATGACCAGCTGTGAAAGCGCAGCTCTAAACGGAGAGGTATTTTACAAAAAGTTTACGCGCTTGCCTCGCCTCCCGAGATTTGACAAAGTTGCCTTGAATCCGATAGACCGCTTAAATAACTAATTTTTATTATTTACGCTGCGCATCCAACGCCATCTCTTGACTCATCCTACTTTTAGTTACTTAATAGGCTCGTATAACTGCTTTTAAAAGTCGTTTACTTTTAATTTACAAGATTTGATTGAAACTAGAATACGCAAACAAATATTTGGTTAAAATGTCGCTGGTTTCTCAGCTACGTTTAACCATTCATTAGTGTTTTTGGTTCGGTAGCTTTATAAAATGAGTTTCCGAACTACGTAACTTGAGATTTACTGATTGAAACTTGCAACTTAACATTAATAAAGCCCTATGAACAATAAAATAAATGAAAACGTCAGCAACCCAGCAATAGACATCTTTAACAATATTTAATATGACGTATTTTGTATTCTATGCCATAAGTGAGCGATTAAATATTAGTCTGTAGCTTCGTTGAATGGTTCCAATGTTGCAGCAGCGGGTACTGGTCAGTAGTACAAGAAATTGCTTTTATGCTGTCTTGTTTGGTTTACATTTTTGCTCTTGTAATAAGAACAATAGAATTTAATGCACACTTACTTATAAAATTGACCTTTAGTATTACGTAATACATACATACATACACGAAATATATAAGAGAAATTTACTTATTTAGTCTAAAGGTCTTAAAGTGTGGTCAATAATGTATTTTTTTATCTGGTTTATTTGGGTTTTTAGTCTTGGAATAGAGTATTACTTAATTTTTTTGTTATATGTAAGGTTTATTCATAGATATAATAAACTTTTACCACTATAAATATCGTATGCTATGAGCTAAATATAACTGGAAGAAAGTACATTCATTTCAAAAAAGTATCCGTGATTCTTTGTTGTCAAGGTAACATAAAGAAGGGAGTTATGTTGTGAATGCACCTTACAGAGAAGCGAGCGCGACCGCGAGTCGCGAGGTAACGTATATTAGAGGGCAGACTTCGTAAACTACACATGTTTACGACTCTCGCCATTCAGAGTACTCCCCCAATCGTAAAATGGATATAGACCTTTATAGATTATGCGTTTCACCTACGTGCCAAGTTTATTTTAGAAAGGTAATGTAAGTGAACTTTGATATCTTTCATACGTTTTTGTAGCTCGTCTTATGTACGTACGTGTATAGTATAGTAATAATCGTGTTATAGCGTAATTTGCCATTAACTTACTACTAAAGTAAATTTGTGCTTATCGCATTTACTGATTTGCCAGTCTTCTTTCACGCAATTACAAAAAGCCTTGAAATTTGTCAACTGCTAGTAAAATATGATGCATAAATTTGCAATTTTTTTTTTTACTAATAGGCAATGCATTCAAGCCACTCGCGTGTTTAGCTTGTTATAGTTTCGTTCTGAATTTGTCAGTTCCATAACGTTCGAATATAAAACGCGTGAAAACGTCAGTAGTCGAAAACATCTATAAAAGTTTTCACGCCTTCGCTTCACTTTGCTACGGTTCAGTGGAAACTTGCCCGAGTACGTGGGACAGATTGACAATGGTTGGATATAACATGAGAGATGCTTTGAGCAATTTAGTTTGTATGACAACGATTTTTAGAAATTTGACTAAAGGTTAGAATTATAAAAATAGTGTTGTTGTTTTGTTACATACATAATCTTGATAACCAAATTGTGATCAGTACTTGGAATTCAAAGATTCGTTCTGTTTTACTGCACAAACGACATTACCTTATAAATAACGAGAAGTAACAAGCTTGGAAGTTGAAACACAAGGCAAGGCCATCAAAAGCGCAAAAGTTGATTCGTAAATAATTAAACTTCAAAAAGATGTGATTAAATTTCAAAGTTTGCTTTGGTGGTTGTTTCCGAATTTTTCTTTCTCGGTTAAAGTCCCCCTGAAAAGATGTCTGAACGAAAACGAACATAAAAAGTAAAGAAAAAGAAATAAACTTTCGGGGTGCTTTTATGCTCACTTAAATTTAACTTCATTTGTTACCTGCAAGCACGAACGAATTGCTTATTTGCTTCCTGATAGACTTGGCTTAGTTTAGACGTAAAGTATACTGCCAACAACGATCTACTAAAGGCAAAAGTGTACTTTTTTAATTTCGTGACATTTTATCTTAGACCATAAAATTGACTTTCCTTTTTTATTCAAGTAAGTAGTTTATTTTACGATATTTGGCAGTTGGTTGTAGCAGTTTTCGAGTCCCTCGTATTTGTCATTTCGAGTTAAACCCACTTACTGTGGTATATTTTCGCTATCGACACATTTATTTACCCTAAAAATATGTTTCAGGGTCATTGAATGTTTGCCTTTCGATCAGTATAAAAGGTTTACCAATTTGACAGCAAAAATATAAATAAGCCGGTTTTTGTTTAATGATTTTTTCTACCGAATAGTTAATACGTTATAGTCTTAGCTGTTAAAGATTCTTTGAATTCATGGTTTTTAATTAAAGTCATACCCAGTCATGTAGTGAACAAGAAATAAAGGAAAGACCGAGTGTGCATTTAATATTGTACCAAACGATAAACAAGCAGCATGCGATATTCACTGACGTAAATAAAAGAAGAATTTGCGCTGCAATTTCATCCAAACTGAGCTCTAATTTAGACCTTATAAAACAAATTAAAAAAGTAGAAATATAACTTTTCGTCAGTCTGTGGCCTTGTTTTATTTATTAATGTAGAACAAACATTAATTCTGATTTCAATCTCTGAAACAACAGTAACAAAACATATGTTTATGTCTGTGTTTTCATAGAGAATGAGTTATGAATGAGAAGATAATAGTGACAAGGCGCCAAAATTCATTACAGATTTCAACTCACCCTGATGATTCTAACTTCACTGGCATCTATTCGTTTATTCTATTTGTATGCGTCTGTATGGCAAATTTGAAATAATGTTTAATTTATGAAAAATTATATTACAAACTTGGAAAAACTAAATTAACTCTTCATATCATATGAATAATGCAACTTGTATAAAATTCATACAAAGTCAAATACATGAGATTTAAAAATATATGCATTATTAAAAATACTTTGAGTCTCCTTTCGTATTACGTTTTACACTTTAAAGTAACACGGAATCCAGAGTATCAGCAGTGACACCGTTGAAAAATAACGTGTTAAAAATGCAAGAGAGACCTTAAAATTCTTTTGCTAGCTACAGCAGGACGACACATGCACGAAAAATGTACTAACGTCCACAACCAGACAGAGTTGTATTACAGAGTAAGTAGCGAGGAGAGAAACGGGTCAATCATTTGATCAAATGTTTGCGCCAACTCCAGTATCGCTAGTTGATGGAATGCGATTTCGTAATTTATATTTTAATCAAGGGCCCCACGACGGGCCGGATATGATTGACGTCCGCTACGAATGCGCCAACGTTCAACTTAATTTTAGATATTCAATAAATACTGAAATGAGATCGACTTCGCCGCGATGTAATGACTTCACGAACGTTGGTAGTGACTGTTTACTTATAATAGCGTTATGTATTAACTTATTTCTTTTAAATGTTTTGGCGGCTCTCCAGATTCGAAAAAGGAAGATTTAACTTTTGTATTCAATAATCGAGTCGTATTTAGTTTAACGTTCTTTTGTTTTTTTTTCTTTGTCTTCAATTGTAGAGTTACGGTTGAACTTCCACGAAATATGCATTTTGTTAATTAATCTTTTTTCCTATTAATATGATAAATGCTAAAGTTTAGATGGATGGATGTTTGTTAGACGGATCTCGATGATTGGTTGAAATGTAGAGAAAAGTCTGTAAGAACACACAGGCTATTTACTTTTTTTTTAAATACCACAGGGACTAGCCACGGGCGAAATCTACTGAAAATATATTTTTATATCGTAAGTAACAGTGTCTAAAAATAGAATTGTCAGTCATTTATTATCTGTTTGCGTCTAAATTTAGAGAATTCCAACTATTTTAATATTAATTTTATAAATATTAATTCGAATCAATCAACGGATTAGTACAAAATAATTGTTGTCCATAGATTGCAATAAGAACAGACCCGTCGACCACTAATTTGCAGAACTTCAGTAGTTACTGGTTTCCCAATTTAGAAGAGGATTTGTTATAGTTACAACGACAATTGTAAATTCAAAGTCTACGATATTAATTGGCCAGTAAATTTGAAGTGAGGCGACGTGAATGTTTGCTGTAACTCAATAATAAACTTGGACTCGACTGGCCGGACAGTAAATTTGCAATAAAGGCTTAAGTTACGTTACTAAACTGCAAACTATGTATATTCATCTCGGCCGGTGGACACTCATTTGCGGAACAGTCGTAACCGGTTCAGTTATTGTGCGTTACGTAATTTGTATTTCGTCCCTAATTTATCACGGAAAGAGGACATTTGTAGCGTTTGTTCGAGACGAATTATAGTTGTTTGCCCAGCTTTTTAAGAGTAATGAAATACGCTTTTTTGTGCAGTTTTCTTGAGGTAACATTAAAGTATTTCTAAAAGAATAGAATCTAGTATAATGCAAGGAATTGTTATAACTGGTGCGTTTTAAAAAGCCTAGATATCATTCTCGTCCCAATCGTTGAAATAGGTGAAAAAACTAGTGGTATTTTTTACACTTCATATTGAAGACATTAACCTTTAAATGACGTAAATGATTGAGTATAAATTTGCACAGCGCAGCTATTTATCCGGTGCATCCGACGCGCTACGACGTTCATCGACAGCGGCGGAAAATGCCGCTATATCCGAAATCGATCAGAAGACATTATAGAGACGACAAAATAATCGGAAGTGGAGCATTCGACGATCCACTTTCAACGTGAACTATTAAGTCATAAATTTGTTTAACGGCATTATGCCGGAGCTCGCAATCCCGCGGATAGAGATGTACTGTTTGTAACGACTCTTGAATCTTACCTTTGCACTGTTTCCGGAACATTTTATACAGCACTAATGCGATTTTATTGCAATAGTTCACAGTTTTATTGAATTTTGTAACGCGTCGTATACAGTAGATATTGTTTTAATAAAAAAATGTATTATACGTGTTTTTAATATTTTTTTATGGAAAAAAATGTTCAAATTTCGAGTTATGAGTACAATTTGCATAAAATGTGTGAACACAGCAGAAGCACATAACAGTAGTAACACGTAACGCTGTTTGCCTTCAGCATTTTATGCCTATTGTGCTAGCGTTTTCAAACTGTTAAGACTTTTTGCACGTTGCATCGTTTACGAAAATAAATTTCATTGTATGAACTCGGCGGGATTTATTATAATTGTCATAATTAAATAAAATTTGTATATTGTAGTTATGTTCAAGTGTTGCTTATTAATTCAAATTAATAATTCTTTACGTAAACATTTAAACAGATACACGATCTTCTTATTAATTATTATCAATAGTTTGAAGTACATTTAGATAGTTAAATAAATAAAGAATTATTTTAATTGTTGTTTATGTTTTCATCGCCTGATAACGGTAGGTTATGTCTACTGCAATACAATTTTATTATGTAACTTCGAAATTATTCTCTCTCTAAGTATTACTTATATTGATTTTTTATGTCGTCAAGTTAGGACTTTGCAACTTTAATAAAAATAGATGCCACAAAATAAAATTTTACTCCCCAAATGTTATCGTACACCACAGGTCGACCTTATTATTACTTGATGTTAAATCACATATACCATTTGTTGCCCAAACTGACAAAAAATGTTCACATTTTTCCGCAACCTACATTCGAAATGTATGTACAGTAAAGTGGAGAAATTACAGCAATAAATTCGTTTAACATGGTCCGTAAAAACTAAGGACTGGACTTTTTCATATAAACCGCTGATATGTGTATAATACACACATTATTAACAATGTGTTACCCTTTTATGTGCAGCTGCGAGTATTATATTAAATACTAGCTGTTGCCCGCGACATCATCGGGGTGAAATTAAAAAAATATAGCCCATATTACAGACAAATACATACAAAAATACAGATCTTTCCTCTTTATAATATTATTAGTATAGAAGATAGATTTTAAAATGTTGAATATCTATGTTTTGACAATAAAAGGTGACTAGAAAAAATAAATTTATTTATCTTGGTCTTACTAAAGCATTATTAAATTACATATATGCACCTTCAGAATGTCTTCAAAATCTATTATATGTATAGCGCCATTTTGGCCTGAAATATCGATGATGGCGAACTTAGAAACAAGACCAATAAATTTTGTGTGTAAAAAAATGTTGCGGCTAACATTAACTAATAAATTTTCGTATGTGATCATTCGACTCCAAGATCATGTATGTTAGTATCGAACGCGAAGGTGTGTTCGCATTACAGAACATAAAGCAAGTGTATGAGTCCCTCGCGTCTCATAGAAACACATCGCCATCGACGCTCTATCGTCAGCCCTTATCGCCTGTTATTAAACATCATGGAGACCTGTTAGTTCTCGTACCATTTGGCATTCCCTATGCATTAATATTTGCATACATTTGTCTCGTGTTGATTAGTATCAGCTTGTAACCAATTTTTCCGAATATTCAAATACATTAAAAAGTAATTTTCTTTGTATGCATACATACAATACAAAGTTGAATATATGACCAAGATGAAGCGTGTTATTGATAAATGAGTAAATAGTTTCTTTGTAAAGATGATCCTAGTGAGTATAATTTGTTGCAGGCGCGCTGGAGGACGGGCCCCTGGGCGGCGGCGCTGGCGGCGCAGGCGGCGGCGCGCTGGGCGCTCTGCGGCCCACCGGCTCGCCGCCCGCGCCCAGCCTCGGCGCCAGCCGGCACAGTCTCATAGGTATGTAACACTGACAACCTCAACAAGGCATTCTAAACTAACTGCCACTTTTGGAGTTATTTAATAGTAAGTAAAATGGACATGTACTTGTTAAATCAAGTGCATTTTCAAAGTTATTTAATAATTGAAATTTACAAAACGTTGCATGAATGTAAATTATTTCTGAAGTTCGGAAACAATTTCGATTTATAACGAAAAAGCTGCGGAAAAGGAAATGAGATTAATTTTGTTTTCGCAGAACATGATCTCTGGAACAAAACGGCATTAATACGAATACTTTTGTCAAGACCAGTCATGCGAGGTGCCCTTAATTGCGTAGGTTTAATTTGGCGGCATAGTTTAATTAACAGGATTCCAAGTCGTATGTCCTGAGGAAATTGATGAGTTGTGTTGTGTGGGGGGCGGGGAGAGGTTAGGCAAGGGAGAGGGGGGAGGCGAGGTTACTCGTAAATCTACGCTACGTGAGTTGCCTGGCTCTTGATTAATTTATTTTCAGATCCTGTGTTACATTTGAAAAGCGTTATTCAGCAAAGATTTTCGTTTCCCTTTCCATTACCGATTCAAAGGAATGTTGGAAAATATAAATGTTTACGTTTAACCTTTGTACTTTGCTAATCAGTTTTTATTCAAAGCATGAGCGTATATTTTGTAATTCTACATTTAACTTCTGGTGGCAGCATTAAAAGTCATCAGAAATTCTAAATGATGTCGACCAGTAACCTACGTTATTCGTCAATTCTATTTAGCTCTTCTCAATAAATTTTAGTTTAGTTAGTTAACAATATTGCTCAAAATAAATAATGATCAATTTCATATTAAACAAAAATCTCTATTCTTTCATCTCTCAATGTTAATACAAAGTATTTAAATGTAATTGCTTTACGCGAATGCTATTATGTCAGTAATTACGGCACGACACCACAGTCTTTTGATGACAAGTGTACACAACTGCAAAATGTACGTACAATTTTTTTTTAGTTTTTAATAAAACTGAGTTCCATTGTTCGAACGAATGTGGTTGTTTGTTTCATCGCCGAGGGATTAATTGCAAAAAGTTAGCGATGTTATTTTGATAAGAGTCATCTAGAACACATTATAATGCTCGTAATGCTCTTGTTAATGTGACCCGTACGCTAATACTTACAGTCACTCAATTTTTTTCATAAATTTTATAAAGCAATATACTCTGCCTTCTGTAAGGGGGATAGGGTTATTTGGTTGACTCATTAACCTCCATCTCCTTCGGAACACATCCTTGAGTTCGTTTGAAAAGGGTCCCTGGAATCTAAAAAAGGAGTAAAGATTTACCTAAGATCACAATACCGTCCTTTCGATTCGATTTAGTATTCAACGAACAAATGTATTGTGAGTGGGTTCGCTTGAAATGTTTAAAGCAAACGGTACATCGATTTATTTGTTTTCCAATACGATAAAGAGATGAGTGGTGTTGAATACTGGCGTATGCTTGTGGCTGCGGGCTGGCGGCTGGGGGAGGATCGCGGACGTGGCTCTCATATCAGACGGCATCAGCATAATGCCATCACGGATAGACGCCACGTGTGACTACGTGACCAAATCCTTCAATGTCTCAATGTGCGATTCTATTCAAACGTAGTTTATCGTCTAACAATTACTAATATTTGCTTGCTATGGTACAAACTTGGTGCATTGTAAAGCAATAATGTTTTTTAATCCATATTTATTATTGTCTAGTGCAATTAATTCACATTTAAGACGTGTCATGCAACTAGACGTTACGATCAAATTCTCAACTCGACTTATTGCAATAATGTTTAGATGGATGGATAGACGGATGTTTGTTAGAGTTTGTAGCCTAAACGGATTTCGATAAAATTTGGTATAGATGTAGAGGATAGTCTGGAAGAACATATAGACTACTCACTTTTGTTTTTATTTATAAATCCACGCGGACGGAGTCACTCGCGAAAGCTTGTTTGGAATATAACTATGTACTACGAGTTATACAAGCTTATCAAATGTGCAATCTATACGTGCATATGTATATCAAAATTTCAATTGGACAGTAGTGTCCTTTAATCCTAAACACACATATCACGATTCTGTATCCGAATACATTTAATATACAAACATCCTATGTAGGGTCCGAATCGATGCTATCAAAAATTTAATAGGGAAGTTAAAATGATTTGCATCTATAACGGATTATGTACGTCGGCCGTCGCTTCCAATTTAATTAGTAGTTCGTGCTGTTAATGCTGTGTTTGGCAGCCGAGTAATGCCTTTTGATTGATGTTACGCCGCATTCATAACTGTTCTTCAATAATTTTAATAGTATTTAAACGAAATTAACGGGATATTCAACATCTTTCCCTTTTAGAATATGGTACAAGTAGAATAGAAAGACTTGTTCATTCCTAAATTACTTGATTTTGAGGAGTTGTCGACATTAATTAATTCCGTAAGTTATATTGGTTAAACTTCTTACAGCATATAATATCAAAATGTATTTTGATGATATTTAGAACTTGATATGAATGTTAAATTCGCATCAGGAAATGTTGGAAAATGTTTATGTGAGAGAATTTTCTTTAAGTTAGATACTCAAACATCGCCCTCTGCCAGTTCTTTACAGAAGTAATCCTACAGAATTTATTGCCGGATCTGAAATATAGAATCTCCTTTCGAACCCAGAGACGGACAGTATCTGGCGATTTATGGTTTAAAATTAAATAAACGATGTTTTTCTATATTTTTACTTTGTTATTTTACATTAATGTTAATTTTTAATAACAATTTTACTTTTCTACGGACAAGTACAAGTAAAGAACAATTATCTTATGTAATCTTATATTTGATTGCATTCATGTTTCTACAATATACAAGTATATAAAAAATGCAAAATAAAATATAGCATCTGTGTATTGTAAATGAACACCAGTATAAAGCTTTTGACATTCAGACTGCGCAGAAAATGTTCAATACCGAGATATTTATTTCTACGGATGAAGGAAGGTTTTATTTATCTTTGGAGTTGCGATTGAGCTGCACTGAGGTAACGGTTCACTGCGCTTGATACTGAGATTGAAAAAAACATGAATCAAAATAAACTACGAGGGTATAAAACAGACTGATAAAGGCCTTGTTAAATGAATATAATATAAACAAAACTAATGTATTCGATAATTAAGTAATTAACAAGTAGTTAATTTAAAACCCTTAACGTGTGACTGACAGAAGGATAGAAATGGATCGAATTGGGCATTATCGCAAACAATAGGTAACAATAATATGTCAAAGAAAAGGTGTATGAGATTACAAATCTGCTATTTTATTCAATGTCTCCATAATTCCGTGTATTTGTGTTAAAAATTGCCATAAAATTATAAATTTTACTTAATGTGAATAATGTCGTAGTTCTCGTAGCACCGTCGTAGCTCGCGTAGACAATTAGCGTGTTAATACTAAGTAGCAGAGTAAAGTAAAACGGGGATTTGTATTTGTATTTATTTTTAACTAATGCATACTTTTAAGGTTAATGAGCAGAGTTTATTTAAAGATGTGTTATTTTTTATTTCTTTTAAATTTTTTATTTTATTTGTCAAAGCCAATGTTTGCCTTCGTACGAAAAAATACCTCTACAGTAGAATATAAAATAACGTTGAAATTGAATTTCATCGTACAAGTTAAATTTAATTTACAATTTTAAAGTATGCTCTTGATATACCTTCATATCGATAAGAGCTTGGTGTGGTATATTTCACTTTTATAAAATTCGATAAAATGAAAAATTTTCTAGGAATTCATTCGTAGCACATTCGATTCGTACGACGTAGCTCATGAAATATGACGCCGCGTAACAGGTGTAACTATTATACACCGACTACCACGCTTTTATGTTCTCCTATTTGTTTTTGTAGTTCGTACTTCAGTATGGGAAAACATTTTCGTCTTCCAATTCTAATGGAATTTTTAATAACCGTTACGTTTCGATTTTTACGCTTTCGTTTTGGTATTACTGGTCGTTTTTATTGGCTGCTAACACTCGCAACTCAACTAACTTCTTTATTGTTGTTTAAAATGCAAGTAAAATTTAACAACGGGTTTTAAAACATTTACACAAAAATGCACGTGAAATTGTTTTAATTTAATTAAATGAAACAGCGTTTTACGGTCCCGTTTTTATTACAATGCTTTAAAATATTCGTATCAAGGGAGAGATGTTGCAACCACATGAATAAGGTGCAGAGTTACATTCGCTGATTAAATATTTTTGTCCGTCCGGTGTCACTCTGTGCTACTCAAGAACGTAAACACATTTCGACATTTATAGTATACCTAATGTAAAAAAATGTAATTAATTGCTTGAAACACTGACTGAAAACAAAATTGAATTGAATATGCTTAATGTTATAGTTTGTTACTCACTTTTTAAATCGAGACTTTTTTAGTGGTTACATAAAAACATAGTTAACTTTAATACTAATAGTCTCAATCAAGTTTGACTTCAGTTATATCACGATCCTCACAACCAAAGCCTCAGAAGTCACAATCGACTTTATTACCGGTCATTTCTTATTCCATTACGAAAGAAATCTCATAAGATTTCGTGTTCCTTTTCAAGCATTGCTTAATAATTTATACAGCAGATTTCTTATTCACGGTTTATTACTTTCGCTCACTTCTGGTATATTTTTGGTGTGTATTAAATGTAAAAAAAACCTATAAACATGCAAAATATTTTCTTTATTTAAAATCCCATTTGTTTTATTTGGCAAAAGAAAGGTTATATCCATCTCGATACTTGAGTAATTATCCAATTAAAAGATAATTAAAAGCCATGAATTTAATCCCGAGATTTAAGGTTATTTTTATAAAACAGAACAAATAGAGCGACGAGTGAAACTTTTACTTAAATATGAACAAAGCCTTTCGCGGAAAAACAATTTTTGCAAACATAAATCTATCTATTTAAAAAGCAGAGCGAACGGATTAACTGAGGATTAAAAATAAATTGCAAAACAACGAAACTGAACTGAAAACAATCTGTCAGAATGTGCGAGCCGTTTTGAAATTAATGTATTTGCTTGTGGCGATGGCGCTGTGCAAATTCGTTTGCCCAAAACCTAATTCAGGTTCGAGAGTGCTCGGCTAATGTAATTATAAACCGCTGCTCTTGTATAATTTTGTTGGGATATTTTTAACTGCAGACCTCCGCTGGCCAATCATTTTTGTGCAGTAAAGTACTAGTAAATTGCTAGTTATGTTAAATTAACTAACTTCAAATTAACATACCTTTGAGTACAAAATGTAAAAAAAATCATCATAGTTCTCAACCTTTCTCTAGCCACTTTTGGACATAGGTCATGTACGAAAATGAACTTAATTAAAATTTTCTACTGATAGCATTATATTTATAGTTTTTAAAATTTAGCGAAGTACAATACAGGTTAACATAACTAAAGTGAAATACAAACGGAAAACAGAAAATTGAAATGTTTGCGGCAGTTGGTTGCAGTGTTTGTGTACAGTCGTCGCCAGCGAGAAGGTAGCGAGGCCCAAGGCGCGCCGCCGCCTATCTACTAATTGAATCTGAGAACTTGCCGCGAACTTTCTCGAACTTGCGAGAAATTTGATTAGCTCGTCATCTTTCTTCCCGCGATGAGTTTTAATTTTTCATCTTTCGGATATCCATCAGGGAATTAATATCACCTTTTTTAACGACTTCCTTGTTTCTCATGTTAAATCTTTGTATCGATGTTTTATAACATTTATGTTCATTGACGTTTTGTTTTACGTAGGAATTAATAAAGTATTTAATTTTTATGTTTAATTTTGCAACAACTTAGACATCTTCTTTACTTCTGGAAGAACTTTTGTGCTTGTCTAACTCCCTAAAACTCCTCAGAAATAATAAAAAATTAATCTAAATTTATAAAAATTCAAGCACGCGGCGCTGCCTTTAACAGCTATAATAATTTCTAAATTACCAAATCAAATCAGTGAACCCTATCCTTCATTAAAAGGGTGCTATAATAAGATCTTTTTTCTTGAAGTATTCTTAGATGATACTTGACAATTAATTGGTATGAGCTCGCCGCGCGCGTCGTCGTCGCCTCAGTCCAATGAATTAATGGAACTAATTAAATTGTTGCCATCTTACGGTACAAAGCTCGTAATAATGAATCGGTCGATAGAAGTACTTTAACTACCTGAAACAACAATGGATCGTGACAATGCAATTTCGTAAATTGTCTTACACTGTAACGTGCAAGGTAAATTGGTGACAGGTCTATTATTTTTATGTCTGCTATATCAAAAGTGCTACTAAATTTCCTTTACTTAAAAACATATTAGGAGAACTGTTGTTTTTACATACATAAAATAACCAAAAAGGAGATTTACAAATGTATTAGACGAGGATTTTTTTTAAAAAGAAATAGTTATCTCTAATGCATCGCATATCGAAGGTCCGAGGAAACCTATTCAGGAAAAGAATAGAGATTCCTTTGATCGTCCTTTTCCCCAACGTTCGGTCAGAATGTTATTAAAACGTTCCCTGATCAAAGTTAAACTTGTCATAATACAAATACCTTTTTATCTTTGCTTTGTAAAACCGATTTTATGAAATACAGCAAATCCTTCTACTTGAAATAAAATGTTACCTTAAAGTTTATTTTATTGTTGTTAAGATCGATGTCATGTTATAAACATAATAAAATAATTCATATTTTAAAGTCAAGATTGATTTGTATTTTTGTATATTCAGAATTTACTGGGCCGATTTTTAAAATTTCTTCACTATTCTAGAGGTAATTTATCATAGTGAGTAACATAGGCTATATTTTTTAATTTCGAAGGAAGAAGTCGTGAACAACAGCTATAACTTAATAAAAGGGCTACTAATGATCAGTCTATATTGATGTTAACACTGGCCAGCGACAAATACAAATTGAAAAATAAAAAGTAAAAAATGTTAGAAGTGACACGAAGAAAATAATAAATAATTTGAGCCCTTGAAATAATTTGCATATATTGTGTAAAAAATATTAATAAAGAAGTCATAAAAACAAGATGGTACTAGTTTACAATTATTCAACTTAAAATATAACAGGGTTTTGGTCTTTTTTACCGCGATTCTAGCTGGATGGAGTTATCAATTGCTATTCACGTTCCACCTGAGCTTATTAGGCGCGGGACGTGACGGGAGTGGCCAATCCGGCCTCGCTGATCGCTTACAAACACAAACTTTAAATCCTGTTCCTGAAATAGACATTTCTTTAAAAAATACCATTTCGTGTGAATAATCAATCGAAGCTAAAAAATACGTTACAAAAATATATAAATGATTACATTGAAATGTTTTATGTTGATATGAAAATATTAATTTAAAAGAATGATTCTATGGGAAGAAACAATATTAAGGAATTAATTACAACGCGAAAGCAAAACGTTTCGCGTTACTTGCTGGTCTATAGGGTTGCCACTAACAAAATAAAAGTTATGGTTGTTGTTTAGCCCTTCGGAATCTTCTGATGTTGGTAGATAAATGTAACAAGATATATAAACTAAAATTAACAGCTAAAGAGGTAGGCCTTGGTATGGTAACTATTCAACTGTAGAATTTTAAAACAAAATAATTAAATATGCAGTATGTCCTAATTTATTAATTATCAGAAAGTGTTATCACACTATTTCACAAGCAAACTAAATTGAATGCAAGCTATTACCAAAGTAAATAGTGCAAGCTGCATTGTTTAAGCAAAATTGACTGACTGGCCGCAGTGACGCCCCCCCACGCCTGCAGTCGCCGCCGCCGCCATGTTGCTGTCAGGACAGATTTGACAGCCCTGTTTGCGGACCGCGCTCGCTTACACATCATCGGTCACAAAGGAAACTCGAACTTTTGCTTCGCCGGCTATAGTTCTCTCGATTTTTACGGATGTTTTATTTTATTCGAGTAAACTAAACGGTATTGCGATGAGTTCGTATTGAATGGAGTGATCGTAACAAGGTTTTAAAAAAACCTTTTTTGTATAGTCTAGCTTTTGCACATTCATGTTTGATATTTTAAAAGCGTCAAATTAAAGAATATGAATTTATTTTGTATTCCTTGTTTGTTTCTTTATTTGTATTGCGATAATACATAAATGATTAACATGATTTTTGCTTTTGACATCTGAAAGGTTATTGGAAGGATGTAAATATTTGCGTAGTATTTTGGAAAGATATCTGATTTTGACAGTTGTTAAAACATTCCAGTTGTAAGGAAGTGCGGGACGATAGAAATTAATTTTGAATACAGGGAATATTCAAAGTTCGTATCATGGCTGTAATTTAGAAATAGGAAGCCAGAGAGCGGGTAATTAAGTTTTTCTCAGCAAAGCCGGCCTCCTTGCTCTCACTCGAGATAAGTGACGCACACGAGCTTCTCAAATAAGTTCAAATTGGCTTTTAAACGAATTCTGCTTTGTAAGTAAAATGTGTATTTGAACTCTGAAATTGCTAAGAGATAGTTGGATTTAGTTCTCAAGTTAACGAACTGTTTGTTATACATAAAAAAGCTCTACATAATTATAAACAGAAAATTTATTGTAATCTACTATGCATATAAAGGAGTTCTTCACATAGATATCTGTTGAAATCTTAACAACAATAAATTTATTGTTATTAGGTTTGTTATTTATTGTTGCAATATTTTTTTCCAAAACAAATACAAATGATGGAATAGCTAGTTGCACTGGAATTGTACTGGGTTCTGGATAATAGTACATTTATGAATGATAAGTTGCGTCGCAGTGCGGCTCTACCGACCAGAGCCGCGTCTGCAAGCCACGCAACAACTACAAACATCTCCCTATTAAACTACTATTTGTTATTAATTGTACACATTTAGACCTTCCGCGGTTAAAATGAACACTGAGGCTGCGGAAAAAACTATATAATTTCATCTGATAAATGTTGTGAAAGTTCATCCTTATACTTGATTGTAAATTACAGGTTTACACCAACAAAAAGTATGGTACTGTGCTTACGGTTACTTTTATCTGGCACAATTTTGTGTTCATATTTGAGCTTTATCTTTTGGTTGTAAACTTAGTTAGCCTACGCGAATCTTTAACATTTATATTATTCGTTAGTTAAATGTATATCATACTTCATACTAATATTATAAATACGAGAGTTTAGATGGATGGACAGATTTTTGTTAGAGTTTGTAGTTTAAACGAGCGAACGAATCTCGCTAAAAATTGACATATGTAGATGTTAGAAATCTGGAAGAAGACATAGTCTACTCACTTATGTTTCTTTAATTCCATGCGACGGGATCCTAGTTGAAATATGTTGTGAGGAAGATTCGTAGAAATCAAAATAATATCCTCGTCAATGGATGAACGCTCCTCTATTGCTTCTCGAGGCTTTTGTCTTTGTATTGGCGTGCAATCTTTGTCAGACATCCGTGAACGAGATATTTCTATCTCGTCACACATAAATTTTCCTTGGAAACGGCGACAGAAACAATATTCGTTCTTTATACGCAATAAGACGGGTATTGTACCTGCTTGACATTATCTTGAGGCGTGTCATCGTTTGACTTTTGAAAAATTTATTTTCCTTTTCTTCATTTACTTAATTTTTTTAATACTTCATATTTAATATTACTATTTAACTCCATTTATTATTTCTTGGCAAATATTTCAAATAGGTAAAGATATAATCAATTATTCAGACATTTCGAAAAGGTGATTGAAGAAGTGTTCGCCAAGAAGGAAGTCCCTGGGCGTACTTATGTATATCGATTAGATTCACAAATTACACAATGTTAAGCAGTTTCTTACCTAACTACCTGCAATTTTTTTCTTGGTTTGAGCTGTTTATTGAAGCGGAATTTTGACAATGTTTAAATTCAACATTTACGGTTTTCAATAAAGAAATAATACTTTATTTATTTATGTAAGTCACTATTGTTAATTACCAATTGTTTTGTAATTATAAAAATTGTTTTTTTACTTAATAATAATTTTTTCGCGATAGCTTTAGACATTACCTAAGTTATTATTGGATAAACAAAATTCTTGCTTTCCGCACTGCGACGAAACATGACGTTAAATTTTAGCAAAACCACTGCCTGCTGCGAATGAAACAATCCACGTACGAGCCTATTTACATACAGATACGTTCGTGACGTCAGATGCGCCCGTGACGTCAGAGCTCAGTTTACCGACCCCGCCTGTCCAATAAATAATTGTTGCTTGCACATTTAGACCTTTATCTAGGTTATCTAATATCTGCGTGTACTAAATTACTGTACTATCTATAATTGCTGTATCCTTATTAAATTAATGATACCCTAAAGGCAAATTTAACAGTAAATAAGTTATACATTGATAATAAGTTTATTTTAAATTAATATTACAAATCTACTGCACTACTGACGCTACTCTCAAACACCATGTACCATTACGTAAAATATTACTAGAGCAAAATGTATAAATATCATATTTGCTGCTCTCAAAGCGTTTAAATATGTTTAAACTTTTTCTCCAGTACTTGTGCAAGCCAAAGCGGTCTGCTAGGAATATCTTTCAGGATGGTAATTTAGATCGGAACTTTAGGGGACTGAGCTCCATAGAGAGCTAAATTTTAGTCGACGGCTTATAAAAAGGCGGACCTGTAACAAAAGACTTCATCCGATTTATTCATTTTGTCCGTTTCGAAAGATGGCTCACCTTTATTGTCTTCATTATTTTCCTTTTTACTAAATCTCCTTTGTCGTGCATATTATAATGCTATGGCTTTTTGTGTTGAATGAAAGATTTTGTTATCTTAATTTCCTTTATGTTAAATTTATGCCGATAAATCTATATCTAAATCTATACTAATATTATAAAGAGGAAATATTTGTATTTTTGTATGTATTTGAATAACTTAAAAACTCCAAGACCGATTTAAAAAATTCTTGCACAATTAAAAAGCTATGTTATTACTGAGTAACAGAGAGACAAATGTATAGTTTTTTTTACTAATGTTTACGCTACTGAATGCTAGGGCACTCTATAATTAATGTTAATCTCTGGTTATTGTTTGTGTATGTAGAAATGATGACGTGCCGGCTGAGTTCGCGGCGGCTGGGCGGGTCGCGCGGCTCGCTGCAGGCCGGCGCAGCGTGCTCCGCCGCCAGCGAGCTCGACCTCTCCTCGCGCTCCAGACGTTCGCACAAAGCTAGGTTCGTACACAACATATCTCTTAAGGACCGATGTAGAACAAAAACTTTAAGCAATAGATAGCTGCAGTATTACCGCCGCTAAGAATTACTGCTGGCAGTTCGATGCTTGATTGAAGCTGTCAGAGTACTATAGTACTTTTCCCTTTCTTTTATTTAACTTTATAATATTGATGCGCTTATTAATGTTTTGGCACAAATTAGCACAATAAAAATTACAAGGTTTACTTTATTAGTAAGAAAGTAACTTATTTTAACTTGCAAATTAATACATATCTTGTAAAAAAATCCTTCATAAATGTATACTAAATTCATACAACTTATCCGAACTAGCGCTCACTAAAGCAAAACCAGGTTTTACTTAAAGTACAGTTTAATTAAAGTGTAAGTTAGAACAGTGCAGATACATTCTCGTAGCATGACAAAATTTCCAGTCCTGTAACTTTAATAAAGGTATATTAAATTCTGTAAATTCTTAGTACTTAGGAAGCTTAGCGACGTTACGTACGTTAGTACTTCTATTTCCATTTACACGAAACTTGCAAATATTAATAGTTACACGGAATACCTACATTTTGAAGCTCGCCAGGTGTTACTGGAATGCATTCGCTTTATGAATTAAGCAGAAATGGTTGCTTCAGGTGCAGAAGCAATGCGATATGATATATTAATATGTTATAATTGAATTTCAATCTAGTAAATAGTAAATTTAGTTACCAGGAATTGAATAAAATAAATTCACACGTTCGCATTTATATAAAAGAACAGTAACTTATAATTATATTTATTTAAATTTTCAAGAGAGGACGAGTTCGACGGATATTGGCAACGTGATCTCAGGTACATAGAAATGGATTCATTTGTATCCAATGGTGTTGATCTAACCAGACTTGCATGGAAATTACCTTTAAAATTGCAAGATCTCTTAATTAATCCCTTAAAAATTAAAATCCGATTGTCTGCACGCCGTCAAGCATGATTGTGTTTAAAAAGCAGATAAAAACCATTACAAATTCGACACAAATTTATAAATCCTCTTTGTTAGTTTATCCTGAAAAAAGCCCTACGATCTTTGTTGAAGTCTTTTAAAATACTCTGTTCAAAAAATATAAAACCACAAAGTTTTGACTAGACAATTTGTTTATGGCAAATTAATTATAGATAATTATTTTAGAACGTAATGTCGTTACGTACTTTAAGACGCACCTATATCAAATTTCTGGTGTACTTAAGAAGTGAGTGTCGGACCTTAAATGTCAAGAGGGACGCATTAATCTACGGCCACTATCCCTCCTGGACCCTCTTTATACCTTGTCTTAGCTTTCCCTTTTATTCTGAATATGTTAGCCCCTGTACACACTGATGTCGATTTTCTTATCTTGGGTAAACGTAATTTGATGGCGCACAAGCCTTAAATGTTATCAATACTGAGTACTTAGCAAGTTGGTGTCGTATTGGTAAAATCTAAATTATTAAAATATTATTAATATGCTTAAATATCTGGAATGTGATCAAGTTTAATTTATATTGTAATATTTTAAGTTCATAAAGAAGGAACTTCATAAATTATCGTCCATGTATTTTTTATTTTTAATGAATGGGCAATGGAGAAAAAATAACTCTAGATTTTCCCAACATATTTGTTAGCTAGTGCTTTCATTTAAAACAAACAATCACCCGTGTTCTATCTAATACGATCACGTCACTATGATTTTTATATATTAAAGTGAAGGCGTATTGAGGCTAGTCGACACTGAACGGTATCACTTTGCGTTTGAACAGAAGCAAAATGTTGGCAAAACTTCGCAGCGCATTGTCGCCGCACTGAAATCTGTCAAGTGGGGGCGGCGATAAAAAAGATATATCGCGGTTATAACACTTTCGGCCTCACTGGCTTATGAACCCATTTATTCAGACTCATTGACAATAAGACTTAGCACTTTTACTCTATTGTTAATATCGTTTTAGGATAATTAAGTAGTTTTATTCAACTTTACATTATTACTCGCAATTATAGTCTTCTGTAATTAGGTAACTATACATACGTGTTTAAGTAAGGGAGTAACAGAAGGGAGGGTAGAGTCGAGTGGCAATGGTACAGGTCATTAATGTTGTTCTAAGAATATCTTTTAATAATCTTTTACTACGTCCCAGACGGAGCGGAGAAAAAAAACATAAAAGAGACGAGGGCAATCACACAGGGAATTAAAAATCACAAAAGATTATTATGATTAAAATATAAAAAGTCTTGATGTGAAACGGACCTGAGAATCTATAGAGCGAACATTAAAAGCGTTTTAAAGCGCAAGATTAAAAATATTTGCTGGCGTTGTGTTTTCTTTCAAATGCATTTGCGAGGAAAATTTACTTTGGAATAGTTAGCAGAATTGCGCTTCAAGCAAATACAATTTTAATCATGGTATATTACCAACCTGAACTTATTATGAAAAGTATAAAATGTGAAGAATAATGAAATGTTTAGAGATAGCTCAATTTATATTTTAAATATTAGTCTGTCGGTTAATTTTGTTTTATCAATGTAATGATCATATGAACAGAGTTCTCTAGATCGTACTCGTATAAATCTTACCCTCTTTGACAAACTGATCCAGTGGCTATTAAAATTAATGCTGTGTTGATTCACGTTAGACCTTTTTTTATGAAATTGTTTAAGAACATATAAAATATATTTTCAGTAACCTTTAAAGGTCTAAAATATCGTTTACCTTTTTCGCTTCGCCTATAATATTTATATTGGGTGTAAAGGACTCCTTCCTTGCCTTTTGTGGGAGAATTCTTTTCGGAAGGTATCAATTTTCTTAAGGTGGCATGTTTAAACGTGCGGCGTCTCCATTAAGGCAGCGGTGAAGTAGTTCGAGGGTCTGTCTCTTGTTTGCGAAGTGAGCCCTCAACTCGAGTGACGCCTTAATCATAAGTGTTGACTTGATGAATTTACCCTCTTATACTAACGGCTTGATTCGCTACTTGATGATTTTTTCATTGATTTCTAAATGGTTAAGTAAGAACAAAAACGTAGAAATAGAATGTTTAATTCCTGTTATTCTCGCCAAGTATTTCGTAATAGGTTATTTCATTGCTCTCCAAGACCCTTTTTCTTTTAAATGAAAATAAAATAAGCTTGTGTTAATTTCATGAAGTGTTAATTCGAGTGAAATGTTATAAAATAATAGTCAATCAGTCCAAATCACAAATACAAAAAAACATACGTTGAATATTCTGTTACTATAATGCTCATAAAACCTGTAAGCGCTCTTGAAATTACCAGAGATCTCCTTTATAGCTCGAATCACCCTTCAAATCCATCATTTCGGTTGGATACCGCTAAGACGTCGTCGCGACGCGGCAGAAAGCGTATCGACGTCACCCCAATAGAAGCTATCACATTTTTGAGCGGTTTATATCTCATTTTACGGTACGAAAGCTCAGCGGGTGGTTCTTTTAGATTTCAGATTTCCGTAGCAATGCGAAAAGCGAAACCCCGTGAGCCGAACCGATTGGACTTCCAACTATTATTCCTTTTTCAGGATTTCGTTCTTTTATCAGTGAACGCGGATGTTTGCAGCGAGGTTAAAATGTTTTTCACACTTTTTGTTACGATGCTCACGTATTCGTATGAACATTAGAACTTATGGTGCATGATTCTTTCTGATGATAAATGTAATTTGTCAACCCTTCAAATAATGTCTGACTGTCCAAGATTTAACTTTTCTGTGTCATGGTATGTATTGAAATGTACACTTGTGACAGATTAAAACTGTTGGGCGCGAGCGGCGAGGCGCCCCTGCTGGGCGGGTGGCGCAGCACGCCGCACACGCCGCGCGCGCCCGCAACGCCAGCGCCGCATCACTCGCACAATCACCTCGCCTCCGCACCGCACTGCAACGGGACCGACAGGTATCTATGTGACAACGATCAGCCAACAAACGTATAGAGCGACAAAGTTTTCTGGCCCGATGGGCAAAAGTAAAAGTAAATTAAATAACCCATTGGCGCCTACGTTAATGTCAAAAAAGTGTCACAAGATCTTTATCGTACTGCAGCTATCTTCTCATGTTTTTAAACGCTCATCATCATATTACAGAACTAACGACAATAGCAGCGCTTCCCTTACCGGTTTAGATAAACTTGTCGCGCTATAATACTATTTAGCTATTAATATTTATCTATCGCTCATGGTTCTATTCTAAAATTAAAACAATTGCATCAGCATTCCAGATATGCCAAAACACAGCACAGTGTGCACCGCAAACTGTAGTCTAGACTTATTTAAAGACTAGGCTATGTGCCAAGTTAAGGCTTATAGTTTAATAACAATTACTGTTTTGAATTTTAATGCAATATATTAACAGATTAGTAAAGGGAGACTTTTTAAATGTTCTCGTTTAATTTTAATCAATTATAGCGATTAAACAATATTTATTATGTAACCATCGGCTGCGGATTCGTTTTACATCGCTAATTGTCGATGGTCGTTACTTTCAAATAATTACTTTATTTGCAATGTAAATATGTACATACATTGCAATTAATATAAAATTAATGGATATTATAATGTAAATCGAAATTATAATGTTTTCAAATGAAATAAAATGATAATAGACTTCATTTCTAAACGTCCAGAGTTAAGAAAAGTTTTCATAGCAAAAAGTAATTTGTACAAATGTTAGTTAATTTGATATACGATTTCAAATTACTGCTTTAGTCATTAGAACAGTGAAACTTAGAAGTATCTTCTAAATACATGACATACAACATTGATTTTAAAGAGATATCAAGTCGTAAATGTTTTCTGAAATAACCTATAATAGATTCATTAATTGGTAATGAACAAATCAAAGGAATATTACTCGTTAATGTATTCCGAATAATATATGAAGGGTGGAATTTTGGTGTCAACGGTTTTTATTAATTGCAACCGCATCATACATAATGGATGGCGCACTAACGTACCAAATATTCATAATGTGTCACCGAGATTTTACAATAACGAATGGCTTTGCTTCGCCGAAAATTCCGTGACGTCATCCACAATGACTTTTCGTTTTTACTTTTGAGTGCGTTTTCTGGTTTTTAATGATTTACTTTTTGGAATGTTCATCTATCGTTCATGAATAAAATAAAATATTTGTCCGGCAGCAATGAGATACGTAACGGTGGGTTTCTATTGCTGGTAAATATAATCTGTGGTTTTTTCAAAAGGACGAAAGTGATTGTAATTTTTGTATAGGTGATTCCGCAGTGAAAATCGTGTAGTAATAGTGAATATCGTTTATATTTAGATTTTGAAATAAATTTCTATAGAAGTTTTTCGATTAACAGTACAATAACGTTATAGAATGTGGAACCCTCGTCATGTTATCAGTTTGACTGTCCACACTTGATACACCTACGAGAAAATAAAATTACATTTTTACCTCACACTATCCTTTTCAATTATTTTGATGTATCGAAATGGTATGACAAATAGGAGAATTCTAATAATACTTCAGAACAAGAGTCCTTTGCCTGTGCAGTGGTGAGTGTTATTAGCAATTATTGTAAAGGAAATTATCAAAGAACCAAAAACTTTAATTATTATTATTACAAAATCATTTATTCTCTAGTCATCATCAAGGGTAGTAGATATAATCAATTTATGTTCTTAGAAGTAGCTCACGCAAATAAAAAATCGTCAGTAGAAAGAATTAGCAATTATTTTGATTCTATTTTTACGTTGAAATGCAAATACTCTTCGAACTTCCCCATTGTTGATATTAGCATATAAAATGACTGAGTCCATAAAATTTGTAATGAGCATTCACATTTTCCTCGTTTGAATCGGAATCGAATTTTTCAAATAAGACTTTCGCCTCCAGTACATTGGCAATTCGTGTAATGTTGAATTTAAGTAACGAAGATAGTTGCTATTAGGGGCTTCGTTAGTTTGATTGGCTCTTTTTTTAAAAATCTGATTCATCGTTAGATTAAAGCTTCGAGATTAAGTCGGATAAAATCCAGTCTTTATAAAATACATATACATTTTACATGCATTTTTTAAAGAACATCCAACAATGGTTTTTAATTTGAACGACCTGCCAACATAACTAGTAGCATGGGTGTCGCTACATATACCAGGGGATAGATACCTCCTAGAAAATCGAAAAATGTAAAAGATTTGTATGAAAATATGTCAAAAAGTTCCATATTAATGGTATTTGTCTAGAACTAGTCCAAATCTTAGGCCTATAACTACTAGGTTTTAATATTTTGTATCTACGTAAAAAATCTATCAAAAATAAACTATAATTAGACTATTAATACGTTGTTTATAAAGTTTTCACCTCAATTATTGAGCGTTATATTGGATTAACATCGCTGAATTTCAAAGTGTTTGTTTGAAAATTGGCGTTAATTTGTAAAGGATAGCCACAATACAGTTCAGTGGATGTTTCCGGTCAAACGCGAACAGAGATATAAATACGTCGCGTTTTATATCGTTATTGCTGTTAAAGTTCTCTATATACATTTCTATTACAAGAGATTAATGTTTAACTTTATTTAATTTATTAATTTAGTAATTATCTACGGTTGTACTTATCTATACTATATAAAGAGGAAAGATTTGTATTTTTGTATGTATTGAAATAATTTAATAACTATTGCGCCGATTTCAAAAACTCTTTCAGCATTAAAAAGCTACGTTACCAATGAGTAACATAGGCTAGATAATTTTAAATATACGCGGGCAAAGTCGCGGACAACAACTAGTGATTTCATAATCAACTGCTATATAAAACTACTTTTGAAAAGGAAATTAGTCAAACGTAGATATTAATTTTAAAAATGTTTAGTAATGTAACACTGCCTTATTTAAATTATGTTTAAATACAATGAAATTTAAAGAAATACATACATTTCTATCATTCGTATTTCGATTACAAAATCCCGTACTTCCGCAGCGAGAAGATCAAAGTGGAAAATTGTGCAATATTAGGAATGGTTGAGCCGCGTCGAACTGCGCATCGATAATAGCCAGCTCTTTGTGATTACTTGCGGATTTTCTTTCGTACAAAGTACACCGGAATACTTCGGATTCTTAGAAATACGCAGCTCCAGATCCGACAATGGCGGCTTACTGATCGGTACTAGGTATCTACTCGGTATCCTGTTCGGATGAAGCTTTAAGTTATTTAAATATTAAACTCTTTAGCTCCAGCAATTCATTTGCTTTACAAATAGACGACTTAAGATCGTGATTTTATCACGGTGGTACTGAGAAATGTTTTACGCTTAAATTAGAAAGGAAACAACTATAGCTCTGTTCACCTAATTATAAGAAAAACTGTGATAATTAAATATTTACTATCACAGATAAAACAAGTACGAGAGTTTTGTCACAGAAAGCACATTTTGAAGCTATTGCAATGCACTTGTCTTAGATAATGAATGATTCTGGCGGAAGTGGCGCTGCGTAGCGGCGGGAGCGGGCGGCGGCCTCCTTCCGTAGAGTTTCCGCCAGATTAATTGGATACACAAACCCGAGAGGCTTGCGGTTCGAGCAGGTGTTTAATACGGTTTCGATAATTTAGACAGTTAACTGTTTAAGGCTTAATTTATTATCGACCGGCCGCCGCGATTTCATTCAGCCCGTGTTCAATTTAAACATTTCATTAATTAAAATTCAATTTGAAAAACATTGTTTTCATTTCAGTTATCACCTGAATTGATATTATCGTTTTTCTTTACCTTATTAAACATGATATATTTTAATAAAAAAGTATCTTAGTACATGAAAATATAAAAAATTCTTCATAAAAGATATCGAACAAACTTACAGCAAAGGTTATTACGTAGCTGCAACAAACAGAGATAAGAAAATATACATTTATAGCGTTCATACGAACTTGTTCAGAAAACATATTCACTTATATGACAAGTATGTTGTTGCTTAGACAATGCTCGTTATTTGGTTCACGAACCTCCCTCTCCGGCAGTCACGTCCCGGCCAAATTGATTGCCCGATATCTCATGGAAATGTGTACAGATATAATAACAAATGAAGCGGCCCGCTCCATCATGCGTGCGGGCCCAATCAGACTTTGAAAAGAAAAATATACTTGCTCATTCGAATCTAATTAAGTAAATGATTTCATTAGCATTTAGCTGATTGAAAACGAGTTAATTAAAAATAATAGCGCCTATAGCTAAATGTCTGTTAAGAAACAATTTAGTAAATTAATATTTACAGCAAGAGCTACGATTGTTTTGCTGTCTCTTCAGTAAAGAAATGATAGGACAATTAACGAATGATGTTCTATGTTTCGCTATATCAAGCAAATTATTTTCACTGCTTACTCACAATATTCGTACGCTATAAACGATACTTGTTATTTTTATGTAAAAAGTATAATTTTTGAAAAAATGCTAAATTAAAAATATTGAAGAGTAATTTGTTACTTTTCCCCGATTTATCGTTTAAAACTTTCTCGTACTAAATAATATGCTTAGCAAATAAACAGCGTCTATTTAAAAGTTGTCTGTTTAAACTGGCACAAGTAAGTTCGTTATAGAGCGAACTGTGAGTCAGAAAGCAGATTAACAAAACTACTGTAGATTAAATTCAATGCATACGAAAAGTTTGGAGTACTGGTATTGTTTGTGTATAAGTTTGTTGTTTTTGCTACTCTGTGCAGCGGGAGCAGAGGGGGCTTGCGGAGGCGGTCGACGTACGCGAGCGGGCGGCTGCGTGCCGGCCCACACTGGTCCTTCGTGTTCGACCCTGCGGGCCGCCTCTGTTACTACTGGTCCATGGTGGTCTCCCTTGCTTTCCTCTACAACCTCTGGGTCATAGTCTACAGGTTCGCCTTTCAAGAGATCAATGGTACGTATCACTAAATATGGTCTAAATATTTTAAATAATTCCTAAAGTTTTAATACAATTAACTATCACTTTTGGAAACTACATAATATGAAAGGATAGTTAAAGTAAATATCATTTTAAGTCCCATTCTTATACAAAAGGCGGCTTTACTTAAAATAGCAACCTAGATTAGTGGCAGCGATCGGGATGCAACGAGCTAGCGCACACTGCGCATAGTTCTCAACTCGTTCCGCTGAGAATTAAATTACTTACCTAAATAGCTTTTCCGAGTTAAATGTCTGGAGCCGAAGACAAAGTAATACTTCCAAAGATACGCTTTGATGTTTCATCCTTGAAGCCTTCAATCGTTTTAATATTTATTTAAGCTTCAGATTTCCGTGAACACGTATTCTGCGAGGATACTTTTTAAACTCTCATTCTAAATGAGTCATTGCCCTTGAGATAGTGAAGAAAAACATTTTATTAAACCATAAATTGTTAAAGGTGTGCGGAAACTTTTAATTTGCTTGTCCGAAATGAACAAATTGTTGTTTTTACTTGTGTTTTGAGCAAGACGCTTGAACATTTTTTTATTTTGTTTCAGGTGAAACGTTGATAGTGTGGTTCTGTTTGGATTATTTTTCGGATTTTCTTTATTTGGCGGACATCCTGTTTCATTTCCGCACGGGCTATTTAGAAGACGGCGTGCTGCAGACGGACGCGGCCAAGTTGCGGACGCATTATATGAACTCTACGACGTTCTACATCGACTGCTTGTGCCTGTTGCCGTTGGACTTCCTCTATCTGTCCATCGGGTTCAACTCCATCCTGCGGTCGTTCCGGCTCGTCAAGATATACCGCTTCTGGGCGTTCATGGACCGCACGGAGCGACACACGAACTATCCTAATCTATTTAGATCGACCAGTTTAATTCATTATTTATTAGTGATATTTCATTGGAACGGGTGCTTGTACCATATAATATATAAAAACAATGGGTTCGGTAGTAAAAACTGGGTGTATCATGACACTGAAACGGCGGATGTGGTGAAACAATACCTTCAGAGTTATTACTGGTGTACGTTGGCGCTCACCACAATAGGTAAGTTGACACATTTATACTTCGTTTTATTCTGTATTCATATTAACCGTGTCGCCAGAGAAAATATGTTTGCTTATTATAAATTCTGGGTTACTTCAAACATGCGTGTTGTAATATAGGCAAATGTTGGTTTTATCCCTAACAATGTGAACCCTTCCACAATGCAGGGACCCGGAATTTACCTTTAGACGTGCCTGTTTTAGAATACAGGTGACTAAAATGTATGAACTAAATGATGTGTCGTTTTCAATTAATTTTATCTTCTTTGTAATGTGTCTTTAAATGAATTGTGAAATGTATTAAATTATTGTTAGTTACAAAGCAACAAGCTAACTTCAAATGTATCGCGATATACCTCTACGGTAATTGAATTCCGCAGAGAAATCTACGGCTGTACTTGTATGATTGCGAAAGTGTATTTCGAGGTCTACATACGAGCTATAATTAATTTTAAATCTAATATATGTATTTTACAGTAGTAGAATAATACTAAATAAACGTTAGTAAAAGAAAAAAGGTAATGGAAGCAAATGTTTGTAAGCCTGCACTCTTGTGTTTATAAATGAAATTCCTTTTTTTATTTAATTTATCTAACTGTCTTAAAGCAACATTTCACTGAATTAATTTACTTTATTCTCTAAATAACTTAGCAAAAACTAAAATAATCGTACTGGTTTTTACGGCAGTTTAAAAATGTCTTTTTTTTTTTCGGACTTAAAACATAATCGCTGAACAAGTATGAATAATTAGAAGCTTCTGAATACGTGTATGAATAAAACTCATCATGTTAATGATTAGAAGAAGCGCTACGAAATTGTAATCCATACATCGTGCGCTTTTCATTCGACCTGAAAATTGTGTGCTCGTGGAAATTGCCATTATTTAGTTGAGGATCTGTCGTTAGCGAGCTCCCCTGTTAAGGTAGATAGCACAGATTGCGCCACGCTGTAATGTAACATATTCATCAAAATTCGCGATAAACGACGCCGTGAGACAACGTTTCGTTAATTACATTTAATGATTTATGTAAATTTTGACCCAAAATGGTTAAGGATCTCACGTTTAAAGGTACATAGTTCGTTATGAGAAATGCAAACACGGTTGTGTTGGCACGTGGGGGAAAGAGTTCTTTTGTTATTGACGTAAAATTGGGAGATAACAATGATTAATTTTCCAAGTAAAATTTGTCTGTCACTTCACAGAATAATAAATATAAACGTTGTGAAGTCTAATCTTTCAACTTGTGATGGAGCAAGACATTTTACAATCTCTCATTATGCAAATGAAATTTAAAAGAGCGTAAAATGTTAGTAGAAATGCTTGGAAAGAGCTTTATCGCTGTCAAGTAGCTATAATATCCCTTGTTTATCGAAATGTCCTATCAAGTTTCACGGTGAAGATCTTGAGTTGTCTAGACTTTTATGAGTTGATTCTTAAGATAAAAAAAAAAAAATCACGCGATTTTTAATTTTTTGCACTCTTTTGTTTTCTATTCTTTTTAATCCTCGTGCATCTCGCGTGAACACACAAAATAAGCACTCCCAGTGATCGTGATTATTTATGTCCACACAATCTTACTAATTTTATAAATGCGAAAGTTTTGATGTATAGATGTTTTTTTAGGTTTGTAACCTAAACGGCTGAACTCTACGAAATTTGTCATAGACTTAGATGATAGTCTCGAAGAACATATAGGCAACTTACTTTTGTTTCTTTTCATTTCACGTAGACAGAGTCGCGGGCGAAAGCAAGTGTAAGATGAAAATGCGGTAAAACAATTCTATAAATAACTAAAGTAGGATTAAAAAAGATGTAGCGGGTGTTAATAAATAAAAGTGCCGTAAACCAACGTAAAAGTAAGTTAAGTAAGTAGTAAATTGTGATTCCGAGGCAGTAAATACGACAAAGAGCAACGTGAGTCGACTACCAAGATATTACCATCGTTAATTAGATCGCAGGTAAAGTTGCTGGCTTACAATGATTAGCAGAATTAATAATAAACTGCGTGAGTGGCGCTCCGTACGCGGGCGGGAGCGCCCGGAGGTCGACATTTTCCGCCCGTAAATAGGGTAGATAATTGCAGGAAAGATACCGCTTATTTATATTGTTAATACAGTACAAATAAAGTGCTTAGCGCACGTCCGCCGATACAACATTGTGCTTTTATAATGTATTGTAAATATTTGGAATGGTTTTAATTTTGTTTGCTATTTCAAATTTATGTGTTAACTTTTGTATGCTATGGGGTGAATATTAGATTATGGTTTTACGATAAACAAACCTTTATTCGATAATAATACGAATGTTTCGTTTCTTTTTTAATTTATGATTTACCTGACTTGAATAAATTACATTTCGCGCTGTAAATGTTTACAATAATGTAGATAGGTACGTAAGTAAAGTTTGCTTGACATAAACGTGGAGTTTGCAAGGAATTACTGGCGCTAAGTGAAACTTTAGCACAAACAGTGTTACTTTACTGCCTCTCGTATTACTTCACCTTAATGTATATTTAAACGCTTACATTACACCGCGCACTTAGTTTTAATAAAGATATAGTCTAAATCTTGAGTTAGTGCGAACACTTGAAAGATAAAGTGATTTACGCTTAATTTATTTGTTTGTAGGAATAAAATAGACCAATGATAATAAAGTACGAGTACTATAAAATATTAGAGTACAGTAACACTATACGTAAATCTTACTTGTATTATAAATGCGAAAGTTTAGATGGATGGATGTTTGTTAAAGTTTGTAGCTTAAACGACTGAACGGATTTCGATGAAATTTGGCATAGACGTACTCGTAGAGGGTAGACTGGAAATACATATAGGCTACTCACTAATTATTTATTATTTTTTAATTTCGAGCGGAGAGAGTCTCGAGCAATAGTTAATATTAAGTATTTTCAGTCTAATAATGCTGGCGAATGCATGTTTACTCTTTTCCACGTAAACGATATATTTGAAAAGGAAAAGTACGTTAGTATAAGAAAAAAGACGATCGATCGAGTAGTGGCTTTGTTGGTGTTAAGGAAAGGGAGTAAAATTAGTTCAATATGCTGAGGCGAGGGATGAAAGGAAACGTAATGGAGCACACATATGAAAGGAAAAAAGAAATATGTTCGTGTGATTAGATAAAAAAGTTACTGGTATTACGCACAATTTAGTTTGTTATTTTTATGTTTGTTAATTTGTTTAAAAATTATTCATTAATATCCAGGAAAATTAATTACAAATCATTAATTATGCGCAATTTCAGTTGTTAAATATTAACGTTTCAATTTATTCGCCAAAATATATTGAATATTTTATACTATGATATATTTTAATGTTATTTTGTAATGTTATTCCCATATAAAACATTGAAACAAAGGGGTTATTTCAATTAGCTTTGTTTCTTTCAATTCAATAAGGAATATAATTTTGAAAGGGATTGGTAGCTTAACATAAATCTAGAGTAGCAAACCGCCAGCTCTGCATCGGAAGATATATCTTTTTAAATTTTCCCATTGCGGTATTATTTCGTAATACCGAGGCTATAGGAGGACCAAGATTGATCGACTTCCTGTGTACAGCGATCTCGAGACAATACAATTTATTTCTTTGTGTAATGATAATTCCATTTTCTTGGGATCTACGTACAATAAAGGTATTCCCTTACGAATTTTATTCCGGATAAAAGACAACATTGTATTCTCATTTCCTAATGAATATTTGTTAGATAAGAAGTTTATTGTGGCTTATAATAATTTAACTTGGATGTCGGTTATATTATTTTTGTTATAATATTTCTTTATATGTTTTCATAAACAAATTGGAACATAATTCAGTTTATTTGGTTATATGTAAGTGACTCACGTAATGCTAACGACAGATAATGCCCTTTATGGGTATGATAAAAAGGTGTTACCACGCTCTTAACCGCGATCGTTTCAGACATCAAGCTTGCCAAATGTAACACCCTCTATAACCCTTAACGGCATACTCTCTCTGGCGCATATTAAATTGCTTATGAAATGTATGACAAAACGATGTAAACCATTCATTCAAATTATTAATACTCAAGTCAAATAACGATATTTTTCGTCATCACTAAAAACAATACGAATATCCACCTATTATTTTAAAATTCCACGCGAACGCAGTCGTGGACGAAAGCTAGTAAAAATGTACTAAATCAACGTAATAAATAATTTTTTCTCCTATTGTTTCCTTATTTAAGTAAGTGCTTAAGCGTACATCAGGGTTGATATATTCAGTATTAAAATGCGTCGTAGCGAGAATGGATGTGTGTTTGTCGACCCCACCGCCATCATCGTTTGAGTGGCGATCTGTCTTCCGACGTCCGCTTTCTTCCTATTGTGCGAGCTTTGAGCTCCCACATCTAATATCCCTTATTCCACGAAATGAGTTATGTTTAAAATATACCTTCATGTACTTCCATTAATACAACTTACATGACAACGTTTCACATTACTAATTTTCTTTGACACTAATTCCAGAAAACGGTTTATTCGTATTATTTCACTGCTTTGTGTTGCAAAATGTTGTATGTCATTATTTTGCAATAATTTAGAAGAAAATAACTATTTCTAGTACAATTTTGGACTACAACTATTATAATATAATAATTCTTTACTTTATACTCTATTAAACCAGTTCATAATTAGTTTGAAATTACTAAAAATTATGGAAAAAATACGACATCTATAAGTAAATATCCAAATTGTGGAATGTATCAAATTATACACCAGAACTCTATCCTGTATATATTCTTGAAAAATTGATAGCAAATGGTAGATGTTAGAAGGTAAATTGTTGGAATATCATTCATGCAGACGTAATAGGGAAGCGTGATCTGTATTTCCCTTGATGTTAATATTATCTCGTACGTTGTCGATGTGAGAGTGGGAGAAACAAACTCCGAGCTATTGCGGGATAAGGACTTGCATATTATTTGTTTATCGCTTCAACGGGCTTTTATCTCGCACTGCAATTATAATGTTACGTTCCAATAAATTGACACCTCGCATCGTCTTTATGTTCGGTTATGAAACTCGTATTGATATGCTGTGTCTCTCTTTTATCAAAGATAACGAGAGGGAGGCTAATATTGTTGTTATACAAATTATATATTTATTCTGTTTTCGTCGTACACCATATTTTACCTTTTGAGACCGTTTTTTTTTATTTTTCTTATCCTTGACCAGCGACTAAGTTATAATTAAAATTGAGTTGTATTTTTAAGCTATGATTCATTACTCTTATAAACAATCGTCTTGAGAAATCTTAATTAGATTCTTATTTCCCTTTAGGTCACAAAGTTAAGTAATGTTTTTTTGTATTATGTTAAAGACTTCATTAATATCGCTGTTCCAAACATCTATTGAAAGAATTAATTAAAATCAAATTGTTATTTTTTTATTAAAGTAGATTTTTGTATTTTTCTTAACAAACATATAACTACTGCAAATCACACTAAAGGGATGACACTCATAAATCACTAGCAAGCTGTTACGTGTATAAATATCTTGCTAAATAACGTTGCATCTAGAGTAAGAGTAACTTCTTAGAGTGCTTTCCGAGGCCCGGAAATGTCCGGGAAATGCATTAAAAGCGGACCAACATCAAACCGTCCGGCCGCGCTGTTTGGACTTCCTAATCGTTTAGCCTATTGGACGACCACGCTTTGCGAGCTTTTGCATACTAAATTTCAGCCACAACAAACTTTCTGCAAGTGTTCAAAATACACCAAGTATTTTCATATACATAAAGTTGCGCATGCATTTTGTTAATATTATTTATACATACATTTTTAAAAATTGGCTTAAAAATAAGTGTAATTTTTAGATTGTTCATTGAAAGCGTTAAAAGATTTTGTCAACTACTGATTATGTAAGTAATTGGTAATGATATTGTATGGGTAGTTTTAATAATGTGTGGCATAGTTTTTGAACAGTTGTTCGCTAATAAAAGTTGAATGGTCATTGTGTAATATAAGTTAATGGGGTCAATATCCAGGGTAAGTTCGTAAATGTCATCGGTCATGGACATTAAAGGTCACCCGTGTTACGTGAATTCACATCTGTGTTCTCTATCTCGATAGCTTTACGAGTTTCAAGGGGATGCGAGGCAAAACAATCTTTTTCATTCCGAGCTATCTTTTTATAGGTCGTTTCGTTTGTGAATTTGAAAAGCCCCTCGTTAAAGCTGAATTGACGTTTTAAAAATTTTAATTAGCCGTTCGCCGTTCCGTTTTCGCACTTTTAATTATATTGCTTATTACAATTTGTACTTCGTTATGTTTTGCAAAGGGTTTTATACGTGGACTGACTTTGTTGTGATTTTTGTGTTAACGAAACTGTTTATTAGCTGTAAGATTTGGTTAAAATATAAGATGTGTTTTTAATGTGTTTACAAAACTGTAAATTACTTTTGTTACTATAGATAATTACTATTTAACCCATAGCAAATTTGTAACTGTTTTAGTCTTCAGAGTGTTGTAGCTTCATGGAATAATTCTGAAAATAGTTTATTATATTTTTTATCAAAGTGTTTTATCGATAGTATTAAAATGATATTACAAAAGACATTTTCACAATAAATACTGGATTTAATTCAGTTTTCAACAGTTATTTAATATTCATGTATTATTAATGCAATTTACGACTTGATTCCATTTTAAGTTAAATATTTGAATTGTATCGTTTCGAAATAAATTCCACAAAGCCGTGCGCCATTGCCGCTTCGCATAATTTACCTGCTGCTTAAATTACAGGGTGTTTAAAATTCAAGTTGTTAAAATTTTAAACGTTTCCATTAAATATTACGCTATTATCTGATATTTTGAACTTTTTGTTCTAATGTATTTTGTATGTGTATAAGTGTGTGTATGTATTGATTGATATTTTATTCAAGTGTACTCTTTGTCCCAATTTACTGTACTGTACTGTACAGTAAATTGGGACAAAGAGTCCAAATGGGATCTTAACAAAACAAAAATGTTTTGTTAAGATGTATTTAGTTAGGATCTACAACCTTAATTTAAAGTAATGCTAATTTTTATTAAGTATTACAATGTATTGGAATTGTTTAAAATATTTGTTATTTTAAGTAGCATTGTTTTATAGGGTATGTATGTCTTATGTATCGGCTATCCCTATATGTGTATGTAATCCATTGGGACTTCCAGTTACCTTGACTTGAAAAATTTTGATGACTGTACAAGGGGTGTAGTCAGTTGGTTTAAGATTTTAAACAACTTTTTTAACTGTCGTTTGTTCAATATTTTCTAATGTAAGTGTTCTTTATTTAGGAGATCTACCGCGGCCGCGGAGTAAAGGCGAGTACGTGTTTGTAATCGCGCAGCTTCTGTTCGGGTTACTACTCTTTGCCACCGTGTTGGGGCATGTGGCCAACATCGTCACATCCGTCAGTACCGCTAGGAAAGAGTTTCAAGGTAAGATTGATGTGTTCCTAAGTAGTTACGGCGAAGTCAACGCCACATCTAATAATCGATATTGATCCATTTCATTATATAACCTTTCTGTCATAATAGTCATAAAAAACTTAGTAAATATATCGTTTAAAGCGTTATGAATCAATTTTTGTTCTATTGCAATGATAATCAATAAAAATTATGTTTAGGATCTATTAATTAATCGTTTCGGTCCTATGCCTAGACTTTGTAAAATAAAACTTCATAATATATGAAAATTTTGACGAAAATGTTATAACCGGAAAGATATTTACACTTTCGCTTTTAACAGGGTTAATAATTTTATTTTAAACATGGTGCGGTTTATGTTAATGATGGTCAATGTTATCTTTTGCGCGCAGCTTAAAAAGTCCGTCCATTATCCGTGAGTGTTGGCGACGAGGCGTGTTCGCATTAAGCCGCTAAGCAGGTGCACGTGCTAACACGTGCCGCGACGTGACATGTCCGTCCCGTCCTCTGTCCCGTCCCGTCACGTCCCCACTCCACTGGAAATCCACTGCCTCAACAATACGAATGCTGAATAACAATTAGCCAATAACCTAATAGCTTCGGATAGATGTTTAATAGCTCTTGGTTATTGAAAACTTACGACTTGGACAGAACAAGTACACTTATTTTTTTTAGTATTTTCCAATGTTCTTACACTAAAACTAATTGAAATAAATGAGAGAAGGCAAATGCTCAAGGGATTCCCAATTAGTTTTTATTTAAATGTAAAATTGTGATATTCCAAAAGTGCACAAATAATACCTTAATAAAAAAATTAAAGCACTAAAATGCATTAATATACATCTCCATTACGTTTTATTCGGAAAAAGGACAAGGCGAGCATTATGAAGGCAGAAAGAGCCGGCGGAGTGTCAACAACTTTAATTAGCACTGCAGCACGGTTGAAAAGACAATGGCGCCGCGACGGCAGAGCAGAGCCGGCTGAATCCGTGACCTTCCTCGCCGGCGCTGCAGCGAAATGGGTCACCGGCTTGAATGCTATAAATAGCTCGGCGAAAGTCGGGCGCCGCGCCGCGCCCGGCCGGCAGAGGGCCCCGCGCGCCTCATCGATCCGCGCCACGCCGCGCCCCGACACCAACAATTCGACAATAATTGATCCACTCGCACTCGCCGCCACCAGCACACAACCCCCAGTCACCGTTCGTCACCGTCCGTCACCGTCCGTCACCACAACAAACACTCGGCAATGATATAACATGTTGCGGTGTCACTAGACCTGCCCAATTCTGCATATAGCAGCTAAGATTACTCGTACTATGACATTTAGACGAAATTAAACTTATTAACCTTAACATTTATCATCATCACCATATATTTTTTTTATTAAGCCTCTAAATTTTAAGCAATTAAACTTCTCTTTGAACGGATCGAAGACAAAGATGTTCTGCCTTACTTATTGTTATTATTTTAAGTCATTATAAGACACACCCAGTTTATTTACTTTGACAATCTCGTTGCGTTAAAGTCCCGACATAGAGGAATACTTGAGCTACCAATTAAAAGTTTTGCGACTGTTGTCTGTTCGTATTCCTCTCCTATTGGATTTTAGAACCCGAAAATTATAACTACGGAGATTTCGATCTTGCTTATTATTTAAATAATACTAAACAAAACTTTGGTATGTTAGTTAACATTGTTATTATTCTCTGTTGTTTGTAAATTTTTCTTCGATATTGCGGATGTTTATGGTTGTCGATGATGTGATGTCTCACTGTTACCGAAGTTACCGAAGCTAATTTGCCATCTTCTTTAAAAAAAGTTTGGTTCATCACCATAAACACTATACTCTAGGTACTATGACATGTAGATTATTTTGTGTACCTTTACTAAGACTGATTGTCGTAGAGAAAAATTGTTATATTTTCTTTGTCAATTTCTCAAAAGAGTACCTTTCATAGGCTTATCTTCTACAAATAACAGCTTTATAAACCTTCAAAAAACCTTTTTAACCCTGATTTACTTCCATTGAAATATCATTTACCTGTTTTGGCTACAGGAATCGTATCTTTTTCGTATATATATTCTAATCGTATCTTTGTATCGAATGGTTGTCGATGCATCGAACGTTGTATCGTGCAGAGATATAGTCGTGAGAGAGGCAGGCAGGGTAAACATGGCGTGGATCACCCGGCTGGCGAGTAACCACCTAGTTTATATTCAAATTGTTGGACGAGTTGTGTTGTAGCTACGCAATCAACGCGGTTACTCGTGCCGGCTTTGTACGTACAAAGTCATGTCGCTCGTAGAATTTTATATTATGCCCGTAGGCCACGATCCCGCTCTGTTTGCGTTTGGTGCAAGATTCACGCACCCGTGTTACTGACGAAAAAGTACACAAAACATGTTTTTTTCAAGCTTTTGTATAACTTGGTAATTATTATTGTTCATCTGTCTTTTATTTAAGAAGAGAGTGTCATTTATTTAAGAAAAAAGAGGTAACTGATGTTATCTGAGTTGGGGCTTTCAAAATTCAAATTATAGAACAGTCTCTTGTTTTATTTTTTTAACTGTTGTAACAATGTGCAATTTGTGACGTCACTTAGAATCCTTCTGTCGCGGGATTTCGTTGAAAGCTTGGTCTATAAAAATATTGAAATGTTTACGCCGAATCTGCACGGCGCATTTTTACACAGCTTATTTCCGACGAGCTCTCCCGCTGGCTGCAAGTTGCGCGGCGCTAGGCTCAACTGGAAGTGGAATTAAATTACTCGAAATGTCTGCAATAATAATGTTCAGTTGCCAGATGCGGAGAAATTACTTGTTTCACTAAGACAGCGTGGATTAAACTTACGCGGTGGTACTGTTCCTAAAATTTTACTGCTTTGAAAATTGTTTTACAAACGTTGTAACCTTATACGAGATGTTCAATTGTTTGGGTTATTCTAAGTGTTAACTTTTTATTTCTAATGCTTAGTTTCATAGTGTATTTATACATACTTTTGCTTTAAGTAGAAGCTGTGTAATTAAATAGTTTTGAGTACTATCGTACATAGGAACTGTCAGAGATTAAGTTGCCTAGCAGTATTGTTGTTACACAGGTACTTTGACAGTGGAAACTCGCCGTGAAAATAATCCGTTAACACGGCGTCTGAGAGCGTTGGTTCGCGCGCTGTCTCTATCATCGTTAATTAACGCGCAGTTCATTGATAGTCGAGCTGTTTAATTAATTGCGGAAACTCTATACACGAACGTTTTGTTTGACGTTTATTTTTGTATTTTATAAATTAAATTGAAACAGACTACAATTCACTGTTGAACGAATTTTAGAAGATAAATTAACAACTTTTTTTATTGTGGTGTGGTTTGAAAAATGTTTTTTTCTTGTTTAATATTCGCTGTAAATCGAGTTTTTGTTATTTTCATCATGTTTCATCTATACTTTCGGGATAATTTTCGTATTATCTATACTCTATACTAGTAGTATGAAGACGAAAGATTTGTTAATTTATATATATATATATTTAAATAACTGAAAAACTAGTGGGAAGATTACTAAAAATCTTTCATCAATAAATAGCTACGTTATTGCTGAGTAACATAGGCTATGTTTATTACAATTTTTTATTTCTAGTTAAGCATTTCGGTTGAAAATTATCCTTGTAAATTAATAGAATAGTGTCATAGCATCAAAATGCATTACAGCATGCGACGTACATCTTGGTACATCTAGAGGATATTAAGTGCAGCATACTTGACGTAAGGCGCTTAAACTAGAATTAATTTACGTGCGACGACAGATGTGATTAAGCAAGATTTACTTAACATTACAATTCAGACGTCACCGTGTTCCATGAATTTCTGTACTTAGTAACGAAATACGTTATGCAACTACTGTTGCGATATTGTTTTAAGTTAGATTTTAGCGTCAGACATCTTTCATAAGACTGAAGGAAACAGAGCTTACAAATCATACTAATATACTTATACTAATATTATACATGTGAAAGTTTGGATTGATGGATGTTTGTTAGAATTTGTAGCCTAAACGGCTGAATAGATCTGGATGAATTTTGGCATAGATGTAGAGGATAGTCTGAAAGAACACATAGGCTACTTTCTTTTTTTTTATTAATGCCACGCGGACGGAGTCGCAGGCGGAAGCTAGTACTCTATAAATATAATAAAATGTTGAACGATATTTCAAATTCATGTACATCTGTACAAAATTCTAGCTGCAGAAGTCTTTTAGTGTTCTTCCCTAGTGTCAATTTAGTATTAGAAATCTAAGAGCTTTACTTAGTGACCAATGATGTCCTGGATTTCATTTTATACATATACTAGCTGTTTCCGTGCGACTTCATCCGCGGTAAATTATGAATAATAATAAAATTATTGTATTGTTTACATTTGTCAAATTATCAATAGCAAATGTCAAAATCACATGACCTTACAAACCTTGACAATCTTGCTTCCTTGATGTTGGCAGCAACTTATGGTCTCTTTCTCACATTAAGGCTTTTATCCAAAATATTTATCTCCTAAGTTTAATGGCGTGAAAATATATAGCCTAAAGCGTGACGTAAGTGTAGGGCTTCATTAAAAAAGTAGTATCCAAAAATATGCTGTAATTGCTGACATCTTAGGCAAACAAAGTAGTGTGTGTTTACGCTTTATTATAATAGTATAGATATGTCAGCATTAGTTTGTGTATAAACTGTGTGTATATTGCAAGGTATGTGAGACATTTCATAGGAATAGCGCAGTCGATATTAGTCGGTAACGATTACAAGATATCGCCTAACCGATTGTCGTGTAAACTATGCAAATGTTAGACTATCACTAACATTATGGTTAGCATCTTGTAAACTAACTGTAATATCTGACGTTACCCGGTTGAATTTCTGCATGAATATTCTAGATAGTTTAGCTTTTATAGATAACTATGTTATACTAGTACATGGGTGGCAAATTGTTTAATGCGATCGTTGAAGTTCCATTAAATAATTTTAACTTCATGTTTATTAGGTACATTCAATACTGCAGGGATTAATTCGAGATCCTCATATAACATATGCATATTTTTAGTGCATAATTGATTTTGTGAACAGTGGTGTGCTCTAACATGACATTGGTTCGCCACCCTTGTAATCGTTCTTAGTCTACGCAGAATAAAAAAATACGGCAAATACTATGCTCTACATCTATGTCGAATTAAATCGAGATATGTACAGCCAATGTGACTTTCGATCTTTCGAATTTTCATATGTACGTAATTTTTCCGACGTTCTTACGGTGAAGGAAAACATCGTGATGTAATCTGCACATATTGGCGCTAAAATCATAGGTATATGTGAAGTCAAGCAACCCACACATGGTCAGCGTGGTTGACTATGACCTAGTCTCTCTAACTTAGGGTAGGCTCCGAGCCCCTCGGTTGGAACGTATAGTGAGCTGGTAACGATAATGATGATGATGTGCAGTCGTTTAGGCGGCAAAATATAACAAACATCCGTCCATACATCCATATAAATTTTCGCATTTATAATATTAGTAATGTAAGTATATAACGAAAAGTAAGATTCATTGGATTAAATTGAAAATGTCAATAAAATTAACAAACCCATTTATTTATATTTCATCGCATAATCGTTTGAATGAAATTCATTAATCATGAAACTTAATTGAATATACGCTGTGGTTCAAAAAATTACACTTACAAAAGATACCGATGCTCTGAAAGGAATCTACACTTGAAAAGCGTCATTTAAGTATCTTATATACAACAAATCACTTAATATACCCGCTAATAATAATAAAAAGCAATCGTGGGCGTCTACAGATTTCGCCTTTATGGGCAAACCGTGTTCAATCGATTTCAGCGAAGGCGTTCTTTTGCCCGAATTCGACAATCAATGTTATACTAACGGAAAAATATTCGCGATATTTTTATAGTTACGTCTTCATTAAGGCTTTTATTATGTGCCTTTATAAAATAGTGTTGGTTCTAATACATATTAATAATCGTAAACATTCACGTGGTATTTTGATTGCGCTTTAAAACGCTGAAACGTCATTTAAATTATTACTTAATCAATTTGTATATTACTTTAATTAGCAAGTGTAACGGCATGAGCAGAAAATATATAATAAAAAAATAATGTTTTTGTTGCAGCGAAACTAGACGGCGTAAAAACTTACATGCGGATGAGAAGAGTACCGACGCATCTTCAAGTCAAAGTGATAAAATGGTTCGATTATCTTTGGCTCACTCAGAAGTGCTCCGACGAGGAAAAGGCTGTCTCCTGTCTCCCCGACAAACTCAAGGCGGAAATTGCCATCAACGTCCATCTTGACACGTTGAAGAGGTTTGCTTTTTTTGTCGCAGAAATCTCTTTTTTTAAATATTTATATTTCGCATTTTCTCTTATTACATTTCCTTCCATAATTTGACGTTTACCTTTGATGCTCTGTCGCTGTTGTTTTGAACAAAAGACGAGAGGACCTAAGTAATTTTTTAAGAAATAGCTTAAGAGAATAAATATATTTTTCTTTTGCTTTTTTGTTGTTTTTTATGGCTGTTGTATGGCATTTATTTATTAAAAAAACAGTTTTTAGTAAAGTACAGTTATAACTAACTCCGACAACTTGTACAAAAGGGTAAATTTTAGATCAAGTTTTGAAAGCGTTTGATCCATTACTTTTATCTGAGTGCATGAAAAGTTTTTCATTGTGAAATGTACTTTTACTTTGCCATTAAAATTTTCTTCTGACATTTCACGTCTAGGTTTACGCTTTAACAATGGTCAGTCACAGATCTTAAAACATAAATTTATTTTCCAAAACCAAGTATACATTTGTACACGGCACTTACAAATTATTTGGCTTCAATTCCTCGAGTTCATGAAATTTTCTTCTACAATAGACTGTAATTGTAATCGGCAAGTATGGCCGGTTGCCATCTCTGTTGAGAACATTTCTCAAATTGTGCCACAGTCGGGGAAAATGTTCGGCGCGCTTATCTCGAACCAGGCCCATGTTTTATAAAAGAAAATTTAAGTGGAAACGTGGAAAATGGATTACATTTCGCCTCTTGTGTCGATAAACATTCGTTCTATATTTTCGTTACAGAATTTACTGATTTTTGATTAACAAAGGGATTTTTGACACTCTTCTGTAGTGGTGTTTTATTTTATTTTCTTAATTTTATTTGGTTTACTATGTAGGTTACGGGCTTACGAGAATCGAAAACAGTGTAAACTCGTTAATGAGAATGTTATAAGTAGAATGAAATGGTCGTATTCACTCATTGTCATTTGGAAAATTGAATGAGGCGAGTATATTTGGACCATGACTTAGCAAGGAGTAAACAGAACGGCCTCTAATTAATGCAGCCCGGCAATGACAGTTGAAGCTTAATATCCCGTGCTGTATAATTAAAAACAGAAACATTCGCTTTTTACGTCCATGAATTATGCAAAAGCGTTCGTTTATGCGATCCGTGTTTTTTATGTTTCCTTATTGCTGCCTCCATGTTTTTATTTTTCCTTTGACTTGCATTCATGTGGAAAATTTAATGATGAACATCTTGTAATTAAAATAAGTTTTTATATAAATGAATTTTACTTGCATGAGTACTCGTTTTTATGTCTTTTATACTATTTTGCAGGGTGGAGATATTTCAGAACACGGAGGCGGGATTTCTGTGCGAGCTTGTCCTGAGGCTGCGGCCCGTGCTGTTCTCGCCGGGCGATTACATTTGTAGAAAAGGTGAGACGGGAGTTTTTTTTAGTTAAGCAAACCATTCGTTTAATATTTAGCTATAATAGGAAATACTTCCAATTTTGATTTAAATCACAATCATAGCCACGATCATTGACTTATATTGGTATATTACACTCCAGACCTTTATTTGATCACATTTTGCTTCTAAAGAAAAAATATATATTTAGAGTTTTATTGAGAGAGTATATAAATATAAGTATATCTTGTTATTGAAAATAGAGCAGAATCAGCAATGTGTTATTTGTCCTCAGGCGAGGTCGGCAAGGAGATGTACATAGTGAACAGGGGCAAGCTGCAGGTGGTAGGCGACAACGGAAAGACGGTGTTGGCTACACTAAAAGCGGGTTCTTATTTTGGCGAAATTTCCATTCTGAACATGGGCACGGCAGGTAAACAACTTGGTAAATATCGCCACGGCCCGAGACGCCACGCCATTGTTACTCTATTTTTTTTCTTGAAAAGTTTTGAAAAGCAAACGCAAACGTTTCGAGGAGACGCTGCAGTCAGGCCGAGGGAGCGGCCGCCGCCACCAACAGGTTCTGGGACATCGACCTTAACGTTTGTTATCGCCGACGAAGTTCACCTGCTACTAATGGAAATACCCTCCAAGAGTAGCACGGTGGGCACTGACTCAGCGCTAACAAATATTCAATGGATTCTCCTAGGAAGCGCTTCTACATTTTATATTTTTTTGATCAAAGCTATTAGCATTTTAGAATTCTTTCGTTCTTTGTAGTCTCCTTTTCATGCTTATCTTTGTAGAAATTACATTTCATGAACATATCTTTCATTATAGTGAATGGCCAACTGTTATATTTTCCTTTCCTTTCAGTAGCTTCTAATTTAGATTTCCTACGATTGGTAGCTTTTACAGTCATGTTTGGTTTCCATTATTGTTTCATCTCCTTTGGTTGTATTGAAGGCAGTGTCCCCGGTCGCTTTGCATCCTCCCCGATTACTTCATATATTTGGCGTGACCTCTTGGTGCATGTATCCCAATAATATTGTAACTCGTCATGTTTACTTACTAATTTATATTGAAGTCGTTCTATCACTTGAGTTATAATGATTATTTTTAATTTCTATTGTTATCGTTAAAATATAGGCATTATAATGAGTAGTAATGCTTAGAGTCTTCTACGAAGACGGTATCAGATACCTTTTCTACCTGGAACGCTTTATTTTACTTAAGCACATATGGATATTTTAATAGAGGTTGCTTTTATTTTTTTAAGATTGAGTATGATGCCCTCCTTATCTTAAACTGTTCGTCTTAAAATTTTTAATTCTTGTTTATAGGTAAAGTTAGTTAACTTATTACTTTTCTTCTTAAGCTTGGTTTATTAAAACTAAAACTCCTCCCTGTACTTTTAATTTTATGGTGTTATCGGCGGTCTTTAGCATTACTTGTGTATTGTTCTGGCTTTTGAATTGAATGAATTAAAGTGGCACATCAGTTTTTCTTGGTGAGATAAAACATGGTTGGCACTGATGAAATGTGTAAGTTGGAACAATGCATGAGTTATATGAGCCGAGCACCGGTTGGCACGGAGTGTGTGGATGACACGTCGACAGGCAACCGCCGGACAGCGTCGGTGCGATCCGTGGGCTACTCGGACCTGTTCGTGCTCAGCAAGAAGGACATGTGGGATGTCCTGAAGGAGTACCCAGCCGCCAGGGTGCGGTTAGAAGCCATCGCCGTCAAGAGACTCGAGAAATATAAGAAGGCGCCCTTAGAAAAAGGTAACATTGACACAAAAAATGCACCAAACTATTGTTAACTAAAAATGAAATTAATGTTCACTTTATTTTAGTTGCAATGGGCCGTTGTCAATCAACACCGGGCTTGGTAGAAACGAGCGGTCGCATCCCTATTGAAGAAATGCAACTACCGGCTGCGCCTTTGCCGCCACCCTTACATACTACACACCCGCCTTCTTATCGGGACCAGCTTTATAGGTAAATTTCATTTTTTTTAAATCTTTCACATGGCTTTCTTTTAAATAGGGTGGCAGCCAGTTCTTGAGACTGAATGAGCGCCGCGTTCTTCGGATACTATGAACCAAAATAAAAGTTAGATTTTCTCGAAAGCTGTTTAAGAGTAGCGGCGATGCGTTGCCGATTGGGTTTAATGTAATAATATTTGTATTTTGTCATCAGTTCGTCAGTAAGCCCCCTACGAGTAGCGTCGCCGGTAGCGTCGTGCGCTTCGTCTGTGCGGAGCAGTGCGGCGGGCGGCAGCGCAGCGGCACCGCGTGCACTACTCGACTCGCACGATTTGCTCGAGTGCGAGATCAAGCGGTTGCGCGAGCGTCTCTACACTGTCGAGACGGAGAACGCAGCCATGTCCGCCAAACTGAGCCAGCAACAGTGGGAAGTCGATCAGAGGTCTGGGGTCTATTCTAAATTTAAATAGTCTTTCTATAATCGTAACACGTATCCATATGTGTCACTGATTGAAGATTTTTCTATCAGTAAACTGATATATCTATATAGGGGTTTTTAGAAGATTTGTTTATTACTAATTATTACTAATAGTATTGTTTTGTTGTCCCAGGTTACAAGAGATAGAGATGCAGATCTGCGGCGGCAGCTCGCTGAGCTCACAGGAGGAGAACGAGAGGAACAGGGAGAGCATCATTTAACGGCGCGCCTCGGAAGCAGCGCGCGCCTCGCAGCCTCCTCGCGTGTACCCGCCCCTGCCCCAGCCCCCGCACCCGCCGCGCCTCTCCGTCTACTGACGTCACGGGCCGCGCCCCGCCTGCGCCTGCCGCGTGGCGCCCTAACTCTTAACGTATTGTGCTTTACCCACGTAACCAAAGTTGTGAATATTCGAATGACTATTGAAGTGTTTTTATGATGAATTAATTATATTATGGAATAGTTAAATACGAATTAACTTTATCAAAATTTATATACATATACTTAGTTTAACGACTCGCTACTAATTGACGAGTGTTTGTGGAGTGAGATTTTGCCCAGACAATATTATCTTTAACCTTTATCGTTTAAGTACATCGAGGTGTGTAGTGTTGCTGCGAGCGGCCGCCCCGTGCGCGTGCGCGTGCGTGTGAGCATCTACGACGTGTTTATATTGTGGCAGTGTGCAGGCCACGTCACGATGTCTCCTGTATGTTCAACGTACGATTGTTGTACATAACAGCTGTTTGTATAACCTTTGTTGTTTGTCATGCTAAGATACAGCGGATTAAAGTATCTTTGAATTAATTGTACTTGTTGATTTGTTATTACGCCGTAAAACTGTCTTGTATTGCAGAATGTGTAACTAAAGGTTATCTGTGAGTTGTATTGCCAACCAAAATGTATTCAAAAGTTTTAATATGTGCCAAATGAATGTGCCAAAGACAAGCGTCGGAATTTTTGTTGTACGTTTGTGAATCAAAGGACAGTACTTTCTTATCTACTAAATTTGAGCTTTAATTATAGTTAAAGACCTGGAAGACTTCAACGATACATACATTCCGATCCTTGTAAATTATCACAACCATTTTCCCATGTTTATATCACATCAGATTAGGGAATAGGTAGATCTTTCTTTAACAAATTTGATATGTTAATCTGTGTATATTCTTAAAAGTAAACGAACTCGTTAGTTCTCTCAGAATCAGTTCTGATAAATAAATCGACCATCGTAAGTTGGAATTTGTTATAAAACGATTTATTACCTATGTATTAAGGTAGCTTAAAACTGATAGATACTTACATCAGTTTGGTAAATAAAAAAAAAACAACTACTGCCAAATAAGATTTAAGTAGATAAAAATGTTTTAATATTAAAATATTATTAATCAAGTAACTGATGAGTGTTTTGTACTTAAATTATTTATAAAATTATCGGTAAATGTTATATTTGTTTATCTTGTTATGCAAAGTTTTCGCATTTTAAATAATTTTTATTGTTAAAGCTTTTCATGATGTTCATTTAGTCTCTTAATTTGTAATTACATGTATTTATTAATATGATCTGATCATAAAACTGTACCAAATTGTAAGAACGAATAAAATAATTTATCACTAAGTAAAATGTAAATACTGTCTATGGTACATATTTATAAGCTAACATTTTTCAATGGAACATTTTTTTAATGTGCCACGAGTGACCCGATGGGACTATGACGAGGGTTAGGATTGAGAATTTGCAAGGTGGGCTTATATTTTTCTTTCTATATTATTTCCATATTATTTCCATATTATTGATAGTGTTATTTTTTTAATTACCAGAAAAATAAAATCCAATATTGTAGACTAAATGTACGATCTTAAACTATTTTTTATTTTTTTTTACTCAATAATAATAAAGTTTATTAGCAAATTCAAATTTAAAAAAGAATCTTTAAATCGTGATCACATAAATGTATTTTCCCATAAAAAAAATAATTTGCTTTTTTATGATTTCCATATTTTATATCATTTATAAGATCAGTACCGGCAACATTTTTCCTGGTAATAAAAAAATAACCCTATTTTTTTAAAACATGCCCAGAATGACACATCGTTGCATTGGGATAATTTAAACACTTCTAGTCATAACCTATGGCTTAATTTATTTTAAACGCCCAAAAGTGTAATAGATAGGAAAAACAATTTTATCTGTAAATAAAAAAGTTATTTATTGTTACATAGATTCCATAAATTTTCTTCTTACATATTTCTCGATTATAAAATGGTAAGCGGACTGCATTTGCAATTGAACACAGAAACGAAAATGCTTTTTAACTTTTAAATGTATTTGATTGTTGGGATTCGTGTCACTGTTTACCTGCTCGTGGCAGTCGACCAAAAACATTTAGGAAATTCATTTTATAAACACAATGTTCATGTGTTCAACATTCAATAGATTACAGGACGTGGTGTTAAAGGAAGCTGGAACAAGAAGACAATGAAAGAAAATTGAGAATTCAATATGTATCGCACATGATTCATTTTATTGTTAATAAAAAGATTAAGATAATCCTGTTCATGACTTTCATTTATCAACTTTAGGGAACTATAGAATAGTAGGATGTGGAATCCTTATTCTGAGACATATATAACTTTTTTATCTCGTTTTTTTTAAAGTAATTTTTTAAATCTAAAAAGTACTACATATAGTAAACTATATGAAGTTTGATTTTTTTAGCTAATAAGAGTTTCATCTCGTGATTATTACCATCAACTCCCTTTTGCGGTCGCAAGCAACCCTTGTCAAATTGTTTGAAACAAACAACCCTGGCGATGTATAAATAAAAAATTGTATGTAAATCAGACACAAACGCCCGACTGAGATTAGATGTAAGGGTAGAATAAATATTTAACAGGCCGGCGTGGCATGATTTGAGAAAATCTAATTTCTTATTAACTTAGTTTCTGATTTTCAAACTGAAATTAATTATTTGAAGGAAATAGCACCAATTACATGTGAAAATGCATTTCTTATATTGGTATGGGTTACAAGTGTTCTCTTATGAATTGTCATGGAGGCAACGTAAGATAATCTACAAAGCATATTATTAAGTCGAAATCAAGGTTGCTTTTCATAACATTAGAAGTTAGAACAATTTCCGTAGTGTTCTTTAGGAAGAACCTTTTCACGGCATTAATAAAAAGATACGGAAATCAGAAAGAAATAGCTAGCGCGGATTTGATGTAAGCACGGAATAAAATATTAAAAGGGTGACATCGCTTGACCTGAAACTGTTTTTTTGCTCTTTTTTGCATACCTTTATAACTTTTTCAGTGACTCGCAGATTTTTTGCACTTAAGTGCAATTTATAATGTAAAGAGGTTTGTTGCTGTTCACTTATCTATAAATTATAAGGTGTGAGTGTATTTACATTTTACTCTGCGTCTCTCAGGTACCCCATTAGGTTTATTGAAATACGAGAATTTAAATAATTAAAATAAATAATAAACGTTTAAGACTCAGTACCTATAGTTATTCAGACAGGGAAGGCAGGTATAGACGGGGCAGTGGTAATAGAAATGTTAAAGCCGCCGGTGGAGAGTAATGGCCGCTCGTAAAAACGGCAAGAGGAAGTTCTTGCAACTCGATGTTTAATTTTCAATTTGTTCTCTTCAAAGATCTTATCAAAGACCAGCCTTATTATAAATGCTTTCGCCTATTACGGTTATAAGGTAAAATAAATGATGAAAAAGCTTTTATTGTTTATTATTTTATGTCTTATTTTTAATTAGATTTCCGACTACAACCACCAACATCAATACATTTTTTCGCTATGAAAAGCTTTAGACATAAAATTTAATTAAATACTGTTGTACATGAATCAATTAAAATAAAAAATGTACATAATTATACGGGCAAGTAATTTATCGTGTACACAAACGAAGTTCACAACAGTGTAACTCACGCTAACGTTCGATATGAAATAGGTCACTACCCAAATATAAATTGTAACGAACGCAATTAAAAACGCACGCTTCGTCGAATTTAACTTCACAATGTTTACTTTGAACACATTAATTTTAAATGCAAGCCATATAATGAACAAACTTACTACTAATAAGTACTTATAAGTCTACTAAGCAAATTGATACGTTCTATAACAATTTGATACGCAGGACCACATCACATTAGTACAATTACAAGTACATAACTATCATGGTAAGTTTCCACTGTTGTAAAACCTGTGTCGCAACAATAATGCCGTCTCTCACTTTCTCTCTCTTAAAGCTGTGATAACGATAGTGTTCTCATACGCTACAACAGTTGTAATTCCCGGTTACATGCAGTAATTAATACATCAAAATAGTCACTTTAACAATGAATTTTTCCACGGAGCCATTACAATTTAAAATGTTTTCCAAGTTGAATGAAGTTTACAACAACGATAATATACGACAAGACAAATTGATATAATAATAATGTCTTTGTGGTACTTTTTTACTTGAAGGATAAATTAATCAAGACCTGACAGGCTGCCGTAGTAATAAATTGCTTAGTTGACGCTTGTGAACTAAAAAAAAATCGCCGAACACGAACGACTAAGGTAAATCAGAGGGATCGAACCTGGGCGAGTAGGTTATGGTCTGATCAAGCGAAGAACTATGCCACCGACTCTTTTAAGTGTACATGAAGATTTTTAAACAATTACAGCGCGCACACCTTTGAAAACTGTCGCACAACTGTTTACTCATGCTTTGATTGCTACGAGTTTTTATAGAGGCGCGCACAATACTCGATTTTTAGTTGTGCCACTAAACAGTTGAATTGGCTGCAAAACAATTGATAATCGCCCAATAGTTGTGTGATAGTTTAGTCAAAGGTGTACTCCCGCTCTTAAATTACGCATAGTTATGTTTAGCTACCAAACTAAAATCGAAGGATTTGTTTAAACAGAAACCTGTATTTGAAATTAACTGAATAATACATCGAGATTGATTTTGAATTAAAGCTGTACTCCTCGTAGCCGCTGGGGATTCACCGGTTGTCGACGCGACGTGCATTATTTATAGCTGACGTATTGCGAATCTGGCTTCGTTATACAAACTAGCAAATCATAATAACAAGTAATTCAAATTACAATTCATTTCAAATCTTTTATCGCAAACTGTAAATGGGGATGTTTCAACAACAACATGTTCTATCTTGCTGTATCTATGGTGTTATGACCAGCTTAACTTACACCGCTGGCGCGACTCAAAGTGAGTCTTGGCGTCCGACAAAAGAGAACGCAAGCACCGACTGTCTTACGCCATCTTCAGTCCAATGCTTGAGTTACAGGTTCAGCTCTATAGCGTCTCTGCAGTGATATCTTTGCTGGCTAACGGTTTGTCATAATAGTTTTGTAACTATATGATAAGCTATTACAGTAAAAATATAATCTATACTAATATTATAAAGAGGAAAGATTTGTATTTTTGTATGTTTTGAAATAACTTAAAAACTACTGGGCCGATTTTAAAAATTCTTTCACCGTTAGTAGGGTAATGTATCTAATGTAACATGTCCACATTCCAAGCCTACTTATGATGTATGTACATTGTATATGAGTTTGAAATGTCGTCACCCCAAACTTTGTGAGCTATGGAATTTGCGGGCTTACAAAAGGGTCAGAGAATTTGCAAAACTTTGTGGACTGTATCAAGTATGTGATAATTTTAATAATAATTATTTTAATCCATATCGTAATTAACATTAAAACTGTGATAATTTGTATGAATACACATATGTTTTATTATGTCTATATCCCCGATCACGAGGACCTCCAAAATGGCTGTATGGATTAAATTGACTACAGAAATGTTTGTGTAACGACAGTGACAGTAACAGAAGCCGACAGTTCAGTATATCGTCGATTAGCTAATGAATCTTCTTGTTTTTTTTTTCATTAATATTTAACATTGTTAAATAATAAAGGATACTAACTTCAACAAAACTTACAGTATTTTTATACAGTAGTATCCCGGGGGAGCAGTGGGATCTAGTAAGGGTTAATTTTTGCAGGCAGCAAAACGCGCTCTGGCTGTGTGCCAACAAAATGCATGATATTTTATTTTATAGAAATTTCATTCTGTTCAATTCAAAAGTTTCCAAGCAAATACTTCGATACACTATAATTTTATTACGAAACAAATGGTTAGTCAACTTTAATCACTGCAAATAAACTTTAATTAATATCTATTACTAGCTTTCGCCCGCGACTCCTTTGCGTGGAATTAAAAAAACAAAAGAGAGTAGCCTATGTTTTTCTTCAGACTATCCTCTACGTCTATGCCAAATTTCATCGAGACCCGTAATGCCGTTTAGTTTACAAACTCTAACAAAAACATATATGCATCCATCAAACTTTCGCATTTATAATACAAGTAAGATTAACTGGTATCAAAAAGAAGGAAGTTATGATTTTTTCTATACGTCTTTATGACAACGTTCGTAGTAATTGATTAAAGATAAAAAGGAGTAATGTGACTTACCGAGTACGCATTATAGAAATGACCATAAACAGCATTACTCCAGCGTTCGTTCCTTGGTTCCTTATAATAAATGTTTTCTCTTTAAATGGGTTCATTCTAAAAAAACTGATTAACAATGTTACATGTAATATTCTACATCAAACTATTTTAAAAAGTCAAACAATATTTTAATTACATATTTCCATCGGCGAGTGCTCGTGACGTAGTTATGTAACTATTGGACGCTGTAAAAAGTAAACCAGCTTGTAAGCCACTTGGCTTGGCATTTAATTAACTACAAGTCAATCAACAGGAAACAACTTGCTTAATACTTTTACTATATTTTTATACAATATAACTTTTATTAAATCGCCAAGCTAACAGGAAATTTAAGATAAAATATAATGTTTAGAATTTAAAAGCAAATTTTATTTAATTCTGAAAATTTGAAGGTTGGTCACAAAGTAAGATACAATTTCGTAATATTTCCAAAATTAACTAAAACTCGGGCCGAATCTTAAAAGTAAAAGGTTAAGCAAATAATTTTGCAGGTTACAAAAATACTCTTCCCACTTTTATATTTCGAGAAAGGTCAGCAAAGGGCTTATAAAAACCAATGCTATTTTAAGCATCAAAACGTATATCGTTTTAGACTCTTT
>NW_013525024.1:67075-71523 GCF_000836215.1 Papilio polytes | reverse complement strand
CCTTATTTTATTAACTTTTGACATTGCAACCAGTTTCATCACCAGATAAATATTTAGTCTATACATTAGTAATTATGATCTTTTCTTGTAATTAAATGAGTTTTAAAAATTAACGTTAAAAGAGAAAACATTTTTATTTTTGTACGTATTGAAATAACTCAAAAACCACTGCCGATTAAAAAAAAAACGGTCACCATTAAACAGTTACGTTATCATCTAAGTAAAACTAGGCTATACTATTTGTTATTTATTAATTTCACGCGGACAAAGTCGCGAGCAGCAGCTAGTTAGTACTTAGTACCCTAAATCTACTGCATTTGTGATTCTGATAATATTAGTTCAATTAATGTAGGCTCGGTAATTCATTAGTAGTAAGTGGATAAGTGGTTTAGATAATGTACTTTAATGACTTAAGTAAGCAAGATGACTGCCGGATGTGTTTTGGTTGTACACATCCGACATTTTGACATAATCCGGCTTATTCCCACACAATATGTCGTATCTTAGTTAATTACTGATGATTAGATCACAGTACATAAGCATCGCAACGGTCATTTTGCTATGTTAAGTGAAATCAGGCATAATCTCTTCAAACTGAAGTATTTTTTTACCGTGTTGTCAGTCTATATCGATCAATAGATGGCTCTCATTAGACGCACCATTTGCATTATAATTATATTACTTAAAACACAAAGTACATTAATTAAAAATATTATAGTAATTTATAAGTATGAGATTTGTATAATTTTTTTTTTTTTTAGATAAAGATTCTTATGATAACACTGGCCACCGACAAAGCCACCAAGACAAGACAAATTAAAAAGACACTAAAAAAGGAAAAAGATTTTAGGCGCGAATGAAGAACGAAGAACTAGGTAACTTTTGGGAATACTTTAAAATATTATTAACAATTGGGATTTTTGAAAAATCTTTCCCATAAACCGTAATATATTATTCATACCTTTGGTCTATCAGTAAAGTCGTCCTTTACGCGACGCAGCGGTCGGCCGTCACAGGTCTCTTTATGACACCATTTGGTGAGATTGCTTTGAAGTCGGCAAATCTCCGGCAAATCCCTCTGAATGAATAAAATTGGGAATGTTTTAAAACGAATTGAATTTCGTTTTTTAATCAGTAGATATTGTATGGTAAAATATATTATATCTAACATCTAATATCTTTTATATGAAATATTCTTCGCATATTTTTTTAATTATTGAAGTATGTAAATACTTATTACAATTTGAGAAACTGTAAAGCAAACTAAGTACATTGGTTAACGTAAAAATTACAATATTTAGTCGATGACTACATTTTTAAAATGTTGTAGGTATCTATCGAAATTTAAAACAACGCCGATTCAATATTAAGTTTAATCGGTAAATTCTAATCGGTAGATTTCCGGTGACATAAATAATTATGTGACAAGTAACAGACAGGGTGGTATTTGATTATTTACTAACAGTTGAAAGGGGCACTGCAAGGACATTTATCACTACCAAAATTTATCATTTAAACCGAAGTCAATACCGATGTCCTAAAGCAAAATTAAATTAACAATCTGTATGATCTATTTCTATACCTATCTATCAATCGCCATACCTTCTGGAATTATCGTCGTATTCAGCCAATTTATTTACCTCCTAAGTTTAATGGCGTAAAAATATATAGCCTAAAGCGTGACGTAGTAAGTTTTTATTAAAAAATAATTATTTAAAAATATGCTGTGACTTCTGTCCTCTTACGCCACAAAGTAGTGTGTGTTTACGCTTTATTATATTAGTATAGAGTATAGAAGTATAGATAAGGCATCATAAACTATCAGCTAGATCACAATGTTAAATCACATATATGTTTCAAAATATTTGTTTAATATTGAGTAACATTACTATACTAAAAAACATTCGACAAAACAAATTGTGAATGATATTCTTTTCACGTGTGAGGTCACTAATTTTTTTATTGAGAATATATGTTGAAGGCTGAACTAATACTCCTGTTTATCGAAAACCACCTCAACTATTGTTGAAAGAGTTTAATTATTAGCTAACCGTCCACGTCGAGTAACATAGAGCACCACAGTGTTCGATAATACCGGAACATTTCCTAAGCTTTATTACTTGTGTTGCAACTTTCTCTATTATATTTAAGCTAGCTTAGGCGAGTTTCAATACTAAAATGTAGATACAAATTAACGAAACGCTTAAACTTGAAGTTGCTAAGCATCAAAATGTAACCCTTGTTGATGAATATTTTAGACTGTAACTCTTCGAGTATATTGGTTTATTATGACGATGAACCTGAAAAGGAGCTTTTAATTGCTAAACTTAAGGTCAAAAGCTCAAAAAGCTTTATCGGAGTATTGAATCTGTTATTTACAAACTTTCAATGAAAGCGACACTTCAAATTGAATCAAGTTACATATAAGTAATTGATTTCGACGCTCGTGGTCCTTCGTCAATGACAACCATTTTCCTCTACATCAGCAAATTACTTCCGCTTCTTACTTTTATGTCCTCACCTTTATTTTGACGGTTAAATATGACACTAATTTCCCCGGATTTATGAATATTAATTCTGGAAACTTCGGAAATTACTTTTGTTTAATGGTTCGTAGGCTGGAATTATACTTGAGAAAATATGAATTACAAAGATACATTTGTGCAAATATGATTCAACGTAATATGAAAGTGAAAATAAATATTTTGGATAGATTTGTGATGATATCTTGTTCACCCAATCTTAATAAAACGATAATACATCAATTTTACTAATATTGTAAATGCGAAAGTATAGATGTATGGATATTTGTTAGAGTTTGTACCTTAAAGGGCTGAACGGATCTCGGTGAATTTAGAGATAAATGTAGAGGATAGTCTAAAATAACACATAGGCTACTTACCCTTTTTTAAATCCACGCGGACGGAGTCGCGTGCGAATGCTAGTTATTTTATAATAACCTATTATTAATTTTTGTAATATAAATAAATCGTTAATGGCCGATTTCCCAGTTCCTTTTAACAATTCGTTAGTGTTTTTCGATCGGTACCTTCATGAAATTAATTCCCGAACTATGTAACATGAGTTTTACTCCGTTGAAACATAGGTCAACCTATACTTACGATAAAATAAATGGGAATTTCAAAAGCAACTTTTATAGCTGTAAAAATAAATAATGAAATAGTAAACAGTAAATTTTTATTTTGACATTATTTAAGCGAGAATAATATTACTGGTTCTGAAAGAACTGAAACTGTATAGCGAATGTTTTGCAAAACATTATGAATATACATTTTCACTGCGAACACTACTCGACAAGCATCGAAAAATTTAAAATTTACAACATTGAAATCGACGCATATTTTGTAGGGCCCTTGAAGTTATTAAACCAAAAATAATGATATCTGATGCTTCAATGCTGAGTATTGTAAGGTATAAAATATTTTTTTTATAAAAATGCTACCCTGATATTTGTGAGAACCGAAAAATGTCTCAGTAAAGATCTCTTACGTTTTTCTTTTCCAATACAATGAGAAAGAAACTAATACTTGTACGGAATTACTAATTGACTTCAATATTTTTATATCAATAAATGTAATAAGTAACAAATGACAAAGTAGGTCGTTAATACAAGTATCCAGGAGGGTGCAATTAAAAATGTACGCTTCGTAGAACTTACCTCAAGAATCTCCGCGAACACTAAAGTGATAATTATTGTAGAAGAATTAATATTATTTTTCTATTGAAAATTTCAACTTTTTCGACATTGTTGTAAATAAAAGTCAATTTAACTATTTTCTCTGTTATAAACTATATCAGTTCTAACACTATTTACCGCATTTACAGAACAAAACATTGACAGAACTGTAGGATTATTACCAATAGTCACACCGCTCTGTCCCCACGTGGGGACAGATGAGAGTAAAAAGTTTCATCCGTTCCATCTTTTGCGACGAGGGGTCGGTTGCAGCTTATTTTATTTCTTAACGGATCCACCTGTCACCTTATTGGTGATAGTGGGACTAAAAGGTGGGACGGATGAAACTTTTTACTTTAATACCCACGTGGGGACAGAGCGGGGTGACGGTTGGTAATAATCCGAACTGTAGGCCTATTAAACACGCTTATTAATATAGTAGAAATTAAAATTAATAATTGATCACTGTATGAGTTTAAGTTAAATGTAATCGATAAAGTTATGAACAGATAAATGATAATGTCTTTCAATTTCAGAAATGTGTGGTCCGATAATGTTAGCAAACAGTTTCCTGGAACTTGGTGCGACCGCGCGGTTTTATTAGAACGGCCATTACGAGCGAGGGCGGGGCGTGTGAGGGCGCGCGGGGGCGGGGGCGGCAGACCGCGATGTAAATGCTCGCAAATTTGTCAGCATCTCGCCTCAATGAGCTAATGGCCGCAGTGGACCGTAAAAAATACACACACGCATG
>NW_013525024.1:64429-66877 GCF_000836215.1 Papilio polytes | reverse complement strand
TATAGATAAGTTTTATTTTATTAGAACTAAGTTAAACTTTTAAAGAAACATGTGTCGTTTTCTAAACTTGTTATAGTAAATTTAATTTATAATTCTCCTTGTACTCTCTTTGAACTACTCGTACTTTAAATTAAGCAAGAGGATACCTTTTAAAAATGTTTTATTCATTGATAATTGTTACTATAACTTATTATTATAAAGAAATGAAACAAACATGCTTTGTAATCTCTATATTGTCAAGACTATATGTGGAAATAAAAGCAACCTTTCTTTTTGCATACGCAGTTAAGATGCGGTATTATTCGGAGTCTGATTCAGCAAAAACTTAACTTCCTTTGATAAGCTCCGAGGTGTTGCCTAATGACGTCTTTTGCAGATATCTTAGGTAATAAATCTGCTAAGATTTACGCATATTTATGATTATACGTTATAATAATTCAGATTGCATACTTCCAATGGCTTATATACTTCCAACAAAAAGGACGAATTTTTAAACGCATTTGAACTCATTGTGTTTATATAACTTCCACTTTTAGAAACGTTATTTAGTCACTTAGAACGACACTAATTGTCGATTTTAATAGATAAATCTTTGAAAAATGCTTAATAACCGAATAAAACACTGCGGTAGTTTGTGTTTAAGAGACATTTGCGAAGTATAAACTATACAAATCAATAGACAAGTGGAATTCCACAAGTTTCACGTGCGAACGTAAAATTAGTTTTGGGTCAAACCGTCATTAACAGGGATGAAGACGGAAAGGGGACGAATCGGAAGTGTTTTGCGCAGCGCTTGTCTCCGCTGACGAGGGATCAACCGCTCTTTGTAGCAATACAAATATAATTCAATTGCTATACAATTTATAAATAAATATCATCGAAGTAGGAATATTCCGTTAAACAATTCCAATAATAAATTTATAAGCTGTTTTGCTATTAAATCAACTGTGTACTAGCACTGCTAAAAAACAAACGTACAAAAATTATTGTTTTTTTAATTAGCGTGATATAATGGACATATAGGTAAGCGCCGAATTAAACTAATGTAAAAAAAGGTATAAAAAAGCGTATGAAATGAGAAGAAATAGCCTTTATTCATAATAGCTTACAAAGAACTTATGAACTAGGTATACAAAGTTACACATTAATATTTTTCTTCGCAGCTATTTATGTGTCAGTCAGCAAAAAAAGCTTAAGGGACTTTTAATTTAATCTAAGATGCTACAGAATACTGCACTTCATTACAAAATCAATCAAAAAATGGGACCCACCTGCAAGCATTATCTTTCGGAAAAAAAAAGAATTATCAAAATCGGTCCACTAGCGGCGGAGTTATGCCGTAACACACATAAAAAAACATACAGAAGAATAGTACCTCCTTTTGAGAAGTCGGTCAATAAGAAACACTAAAGAAAACTTTTTTTTATCGTGGTACTTATTCAATTGTGTTTGTAGCTGTACCACTAGTTAGAGTGAATTGATTATCGTCAGATCGCCCATTTAGAATACAAAGGGTGATTAATAACGAATCGATTAGCGCTAAAACGAAGTGGCAGAAATAGGACGATAAGTTTCTTACCGAAGCTGTAATCAATCAAAACGGAGAGCTGAATGCTCGAGGTTCTTAATCGATAACATTCTATTTAATAATCGAGTTATGTAAATAATTTGCTAATTTATGGGTTTTTATTAAATGATACTATATTTGTTATGTCAACCAACCCGGAGTGTGCCAGCGTGGTTGACTATGGCCTAACCACCCTAACTTAGGGTAGACTCCGAGCCCCTCGGTGGGGACTTATGCTGATCAAGATAATGTTTGTTATCATAAAAGAAGAGAAACAACCATTATAATGGATATACAAGTACTGCCTTTTCACTCTACCTACTAAAATAATAATGCAACATTCAGGTGACGTTTTAGTTATTTGTAAAAATAAAAATGAGTACAACATAATTTTATGTAATAGTAAACATAATAAAAACGAAGGAAAAAATGAAAATTTCAGTTTACTATCCGAAGCAAGTACTAGCAATTTATTGTAACAAAATATTATTTGCTTAAAAGCTGGCTTCATATGGAGTTGGCTGTTAGCCACTACAAGCTTAAAGAAAATTTACTGCCCACAAAAATTTGCTTCGCTAGACCTCGCTACAACCCGACCGCCTCCCGCGAGGCGTTGCTTTTTATATCTCTTGTAATATCTTGGAATTAGTAGCTGAAAAATAGTTAATTATTAACGTTGCATACATAACAGGCTAACTGCAAACTTGTCGACAGCAAAGTCCCTCTCTTTGATAAGTTAACTTTTTAAATATATGGCTACTATGTTTTTATACATATGTTTCGTTAGTGTAAACTCACTGTAAGATGGAAGCGTGAATTATTCAAATCATTAAGGGTGAGTTGCATCAAATCGCTGGTTATCGTAAAAGTTATAATAGGGT
>NW_013525024.1:42189-64363 GCF_000836215.1 Papilio polytes | reverse complement strand
CCGTCGTAAACCTCTCGTTACAACGGGGCTTAGGCACCGGCGTGCCGCCCGCGCCCTTACTACGAAATCGAGACTACATTTTTACTGTATTTGTTGTTGAAAGTCTTCAAGATTCATTTATGTATACGTTTTTGATTACAGAAACTTTTCGTAAACTTGATCATTTTTAAGAGTTTTTCTTTCAAGTTGAAGCAAAAAAGTGACATAAAAATTAAAGTCATAAACATTAAAACTGCACTTAAAACGTAGTGAATTAAAATTCTTTTAGTATCAAAGCTTATCAAAAGTGTTACTTAATGCCAGACGTAATAATCAGCACTATGTAAATCTGGTAACATCAATTTAACGTGTAAAGTGCTTTAGCATTTCGTTTGTAAAATGCAGGAGTGTTGACTGCGAGTGGCAGATGTCTATCTAGAGAGGATTGGACGCAGCATTGTGCAGCGCGGGGCAAAGGTGAGCTACCGTATTATCATTTACAATACGATGTAAGTGAATCAATTGATAAAAGATCTCAGATATAAAGTGCATCGTTTACAATGTAAATAATTTTAACAAAGTCATGTTAGTTACATTACTATATGGGAAATATTTTTCTGTTCTTTTTTGATTCGGCAATGATTCATAATGCGAGAAGCACATGACATTACGACAAGTACATAAGATAGAAAGAGATAGATAATAGATTGTCAACTACACAGTCATTTTTAATGTGAATTTTGTATCGCTGTTAGTTGGACATACTAAATGTTACAGTATTATTCATATCCATCTGTCTATATTGTCGATAAATTGGATATATTGATCGAGGACTGGATAAAGCGAAGACGACTAAGTGTCTCTGTTCCTGTGGCGACTGACAAAACCATTAGATGTATTAATAGCTGAAGGAAATATTCGTACACAGATATAAGATATTGTCATTACTTACTGTGAATAAATGTTGGGACACTCTATGAAAATCAACGATTAGGTAAATTTAAAAATTAAGTGAGAAAATAAGATGAAATCCACTTTAGAACTTGTCTGAATTAGTTATAAATTATTTTCACCTTTATTTTTAAAAGACAAATAAATGTAAGTTAAAAAAGCAGAAGGAAAAAGGGCACTAATAAAAACGTGCAGTACTTCAAATCTCTTGAGAATCGGAGTAAGTAGAATATATAATGAGAATCTTTGACATAATCCCCAGGTGAAAAAATTCTTAATTTGTTTTTTAAATTAGATTTGAATAAAAATAGCATGATTTCTAAGTAAAATGGGCTTCGTATTGTTTTTGTTTAAACTAAGTTGTAAAGAAGTTAGTAGTATAATTTTGGTAGAAGTTGCAATCGCGAACTGTACAAATGTATTCATTCAACTTGTATAAATGAAAATGTCGTACATTGTTGACGAAACTTTACAAGTTTGTAAATTAAATTCTGTCGGACATCTTTGTACCGTTGTCAACAATATTTAATTTGTTTTAGAATTTACTTAAGTAGGGACAACGTTGCTAAGCGTCCAACTTGCAATTTGATACTCTGATTTGATTTGATTTTGATGATGAGTTCTTAAGCCTTCCTTTTACGTCAGTCACAAAATTAAAAACCAACGGCCTATCCGAAGTAAAAGAGTCGTGTCTCATCTTTCTTTAATTAGTTACAATTAGGAAAAAAGGTTAAAACACTGTCTTTCAAAACTCTGTATAATTTGACAGTAAGATTGATTTAATTTTAAGTTAACTATAAGATCTCTAAATGTAGATTTAGTAGTCCTTATTGACCATTGTTCTTTGAGTCTCAATAATTAAAGGAGTTAAAACCCAATATCTCAGAATTAGGAAGTATGAATTCTGTAGTTGTTATGTGTTTATTTGCAAGTGTATTTCATCTTTCACAAGTCATTGCGCCGTGCAAAGCGCGTCATACATTATTCAGGGCGCTCGGTGTTGGGCGCGTGCGGGCAAGGGCGTCCAACACTGAGCCAAAGCCTCTCGTTACGTGGCGAAGAGTTTCTTTGACGTCATTTACAAGGATTGTCTCAATACTCTCGACATGCAGGTTTAATACTAATATGCTATGGTGCGACCACAATAACCTTACAGTACGTATTGTTCAACTACCAACCAATTAGTAGACTTAAAGGTTGATTTAAAAAAACAACGTTTATAAAGTTTTATGTTTGTTTACTTCCGCCAGAGGAGAAATCTCTTAGTGTAGCAGTTAGTCTTTTATTAGAGTAGAAATGCTGTTAATTCAATCTTGTATTTACTAAGAAATATAAGCTTTAATGACACATATTTAGTTTTAATTTACAAGACAACACGAGCAGTCTTATAAGATTAAAATATTGAAATATGCACCGCAATAGATGTCTCGAATGTAAATCCCTAGCATATGTGTCACTGACGAACGGTTGCACTGAAAGAGGATTATTTACACGTTGCATACAACAAAGCACAAAATCTCGTCTGATGTAGAGTTCAGTTATTTTGTGTACCAGTACAGAAATAATAAATAAATATTGACAACACAATTCAAACAGACTAACGTAACATAAATGCTATTTCATTTTAATATTGAAAATAAAATTAATTACCATTGAATTAAATGTGTGTCGGAATAACGTGCGGCTTGCAGACTGTAATTCCGAAGGTACACAGTAACTTATCCTCCATTGTGTGCGGGTCGGAGATAATGAAATAACAATCGCGTAATATCATAAACACCATGCTTCATCTTCAGTGAAAAATGCACAAAACGACCTAACCAGATTGCAAACATTTACAAAGATTAACCAAATGACTTTTTATGTGCGCAAAACCAAAGCGCATCACTCCACCATTCTATGACAACTGTCATCTGTCATTGTTGACATTGATCAACCCATTCGTGACTGTCCGTTCAGAAACTCAAATTACAATACAATTTCAAATATTGCCAGCACTCATAATTATAATTTCATAGTAACTTTAATCGTTAAAATTAACAATATTTTTAATTTTTTAACGAACGTGTCAATGTTTTTAATTTTCTTTCTGATCAATTAAAACAGCAGTTTCACGGCGACCATAAATAAAGCTTATTTATAATTTATGAAGGGCCCGTGTCGGCGTCGGCGTCGGCGTCCGCTAGCTTAACTAATAAATTATGAAAAACAACTGAGAAGTAGTTAAATGCAATTCCGTTACCCGACACGACTGCTGTAATTAGTAACCCGCTGTCGATTCCAGGGAATTGTTGTAAGAAAACAAGAAAGTTCTTAAACATTTCAAATTACATTTTCATTATCATCATCTGACATAATTGGGATAATGCTATAATTTATACTTAATTCCTACTTTAGGTTATCCAGCTTCCGACATGTTAGCAGTCACTAATAATTCTGATCTTTTTTATATTATAGATGCGAAAGATTACAAGATTATACATAGATGGATGGATGAATGTTTGTTAGAGTTTAACGGAACGGATTACGATGAAATTCCGCATAGATGCAACACATATGCTACTTACATTTGTTTTTTTAATTACACATGGACAGAGTCGCGGGCGAAAGATAGTTATGTCATAAAATGAAATTAAAACAATTGCGAAGACGTAGATGTTTACTTAAAACAGTAAAACTTGTAGTCATACCATAAAGTTTTAGTAACGGCGCAAATAGCTTGCCATTATTTCCAAGTGCTGAATAGTTCTATTAATTTGTGCTATGAGGAGCTAATTAGGGCGTTTGTAAACTAAATTAGCTCCGTAGCTGTTGCCTTTTTAATTAACAACGTTAATGTGGGCATTAGCGTGATCCACCGCTTTGTTATAAAAACTTTGTGACAGCCCTACCACAAACCTTTGATCTCGTATTGTAATGACTTTGGCTGCCTCTTTATGTGGTAGTTTATTTTATTATCCAATTAAAAAAAAACAATAATAAAGAATGGATGATTGATGAGCCATCCTTGTCAAAGATATTGCAGACGTTGGTTTCCTTGAAAACTATGTACGGATAAAAATACATAGGTATAATTTTTGGTATAATAATATTTTGTCAAAGTTGATATTTTAAATCGAGTCAACGTTTTCTATGATATATTCATATTGCAATCCTCTTTGGAATATCCACAAAAACCGATCAACCGTGATTTTTTTTCCAAAAACAATGCTACGAAAAAGAAATAAATGTTTTTTCCTGTCAAAAATATCCCTACAGAATTCAGATACATAAATTAAATACAGCATTATCCGTATACTAATTGAATATGAATACATTATTCGATACGATCTGTCGCAAGCTGAATGGTTTAAACCGCTTCATAGTGCGTGGAAACGTGGGGTGTGCATATTTTAAGCCATCATACTCAGAGATTATTCGAGACCTACTGACTTTTGGTAAATCCCACTTAATGAAAAATATTCTACAATGAAAAGGACGTTCTTTTTGTGGCACTTGCAATTTGGTGATGACATTAATCACGAGTTGAGAATCACGTATTTTTAAGTTAAAAAACACAGTACAAAAAAGTAGTTACATAAATTGTTTTTCATCGAACTAAGATCTCACGTTGCGGTGCACGAGTTGTAGTATATTTCTCTGTAACTCAAAAGGCGTTATTGTGATTTTGCATCCTCAAGAATAAGTTATAACGCCTCATTAGTTAGTGAAAATTATCAATAAAAATGCTTGAAACATTAAATTTTATGCCCTCTTCAGAGTTCAGAGCACAATTAACATTTTTATGGTTCGGAAGTTAGAAACATAAACCGTCGCCTGCATTGCGTAATACTGTAACTTTAATATAGGAATTCTTCATCAATTCATTGCATCAATAACACTGAATTTAAAAACTAAAAGTCGTAATTTTCAAAAAATAGCATGTCTTATTCTACCTTTAAAAAAGGTATCCTAGAATTTCACATACAATTTCGTTGCATTTTCTACTACGTACTTCGTAGACAGGATTTAAAAACACTGCTTTTTTAACGACCCTCTTTGTGTTACATTTGTTAATACTTTTAAACAACTGTCAGCGATATTTGATGTCACGAAAATAAAATAGGTCACTCGCTGTTTTCACTGTATTCGTTTTGGGAAACTCGACTTTAGTATTCTAACGAAAAGAATACGAAGTACTTTATAAGTACGAAGTCTTCATGAACACTAACAATATTCTCTAAAATTATAAATGTTAAAAGAGGTCGAATCGTGAGGCGCGTCGTGTTTGTGCCAGTAAATTTTGTTTAAACCTCCGTGGCGGATTGCCAGCTACGGTTCAGTTAATTATGAAACAAGCTATACGAAAAGACACTTTTTTCTATACTTTATACTTTAACGTACGTGATTTTAGAAAATATTTTGAGAAACATTGTTATTTTTTAAATACATCCAGAAGATGGATATTTTGCTATAAATTAACATGAATTGACAAAAAAAATCCAAAATATCGATAGAATTTTAATTTAAGAATAAAATACTGTCCTACATCTTGGAGAGTAGGCCAGAGATTGCAGATATATTCCTTAGATATGAAACTTAAACGAAATTGGTTCAGCTTCTCAACTATGCTACCGTTTGATCTCTCGTTTGCCACAAGCTTTGTGCCACAAACAGAATTGTCAACTGGCGTTTGCCGCCCCAAAGGCAGTCATCAAAAAACGCAAACATGCTTTAAAATCGCATTGTACACGTTTTACAACGATATTAAATATTTAAACCATAGAATTTTGCACTTGAATTTTATTCACACAACATTTTCTGGTAAAACGATGATTCCTTTTTCAAAAATTACGGTGTTTAAAATTAATATTCGATGTCACATCAATCCCTTAGGCGAGGTTGCGGGCGATCAATGCGCCCTGTTTCACCGTAGCATTCCAAAACCGGATTAAATAGAAAAAAAAATTCTAGTAGCAATAAGTTCAACTAAAAGTTTCATTCAAGTATAAAATACATATGCGGCTCGGCTCACCTGTCGTAAACCAATTTCATTTTTCATTTATTGAAAAATTTCTCCCTGAGATGTTTCACCTGCGCCCACTAAAGCAGGAAACTCAATTCCGTCTGGAGTTCTGCCATTTGCAGTCTACTTGCGTTATTTATATCCTCGTATGGAAGTATAATAATTCTAAATTAAGGAAAATAGGCTATAATAATCTTAAATTACAATAACGTATGTTAAAATCATTTGATTACATTTGCCCTGTCTATTAGGGTCTGATTTTGGCCTTAAATATAGAAAGTGAATTAATTAACATGCTATCACCCTGACGCGTTTTAACGTGTCTGTAATTTCTCTGGAGTAATCTTTGAAATAATTTTTAAAGGTTGAACCTTATATATAATACGTTAGTATTAATTTTTCGCAGTGCAACTGCCTCCGGCACTTCTGGTTTCTTCTGACAATACGAAAGTAATTACCAAGTCATTAACTATCCAACTTTAAGATGAACGAACAGTAATGGCTTTTTTACTCTGTGGCGAAAACGCGCCTTTAATTTGTTATAGTTCATTTTTGGAAGATAACGTCTTTTAAAACGTGGTTAAAATATGTGTTCAAATTTAGTTTAACTAGTACTTTGGTTCTAGTTGCAACGTAACATGAGATGCTATTATACGTTAAACTTTTAATCACGATCTCTAAATGAACGCCGATGAATAATTTAGTAACGCGACAAAGGAGTAATTAGGATGAATCTTCTGTAAGGATATAGATTTAAAACGGATTAACATAACGCCTGTAGTAATAATATTACTAATGTCGATAATAGCACTAGGGTAATATTTTCATCAGGCGTTCAAGGATTTTTTAATATGATAACCACACACAAGTGATTAATAAGTCGTAAAAATAGGCAAATAAAACCATTTTTTACAGCTGATAATTCTACATATTAGATTTTACTTATATAGATAGTCAATATCTTAATTACTTTTAACAGAGAGTAAATTGTTTTTAAAAAAGTGCAATATTATTAAAAGCGTATCAATTCCTGAAACTTTTAATATCGAGCTTTTCTCGTGAAAAGCTCGTTTTCAGAGTTGCGCTTAATCAAGCTTAATAAATTCATAAAAGGCTCGTCACGACTGCGACTCGGCGAAGGTAATAAAATATTAATAAAAAAAAGCGAAATCTATAATTATAATTTAATTATCAAGCAGGGCTTTGAGTTCAGGTTGCTATTTATAGCCTTATTTTTTTAAATTGGTTGTTTTTATCTTACAGCTAGAAGAACTGAGTAACTAGAGAACTTTTGTGCTAAAAGTATAAACACACTGCAATATCTATAGGGAAGGAAAAGATTGTACAAACAATGCGGTTACTGATTTTTTATACAAGTGCATACTCACGGTACGTATGCTGAATTGAAATGCTTTACAAAAATGATGCTAATTATTAAAATAAACCATACGACGAACTTGTATTGGTTGTTAGTAAAATAAACATGTTCAAATGTCTGCTTATTTCACCGAAATTAATATCATTTATGGCGGCGGCGGCTCGAGGCGTATTTTACAGTCATGTTACAACCCCGGGCTAAATTGATTATGCCACATTAGGCATTTAGCTTCTGTTGCAGGAACTGACTTTGCAACTAACATTACATATTTGGTTGGTGATATAAAAAAATACAAAATATAACTGTAACCTAAGTAAGTACATTAGCTGCCGCACTCATAGTCGTTTATTAGTTACTGCAACAGTCTGTTAGTGTAATTTTTCTCATACTAACTCTACCATCAAGACTGCCTTTGCAAATTTCTGCTAGTCAATCTTACACTAAAGTGAATATACCTAAAACTTTTTCACAATAGAGAATAGTACACTAACTTGTTGCCCTCACATCTTTGAATAAAATAGACAACAAAAAATGTTACATTTTATCGGTGCAGTAATATAACCTGACCGAGCGGTGTATCAAGTCAGCCCCTCCCCCGGGAGTGAACCTAATCTTGAACTACAGTAGCACACCAAGATAAATTCTACTTAACGTTTCACTTTTTCAAGCGGTTACATGCACAAAGAAACGCAAGAGGTGTACGTTATTTACTTTGAAACTGTAGCTAATTAAACTCTTGTATACAATATGTGTCTCCATTTTAAAGTGGTTAGAAAGGTTTAATTACTTCTTTAAATAGTGATAATGATAGCCAAATAGATGAAATACCATTTATTCTATTCTGAGTTAACTAATTTTAAAATTTGTTATATGGCGAAGCTTTTAAACCATATCTTGTCTCCGACGTTTTTCTGGCAGAAATAGAAATAAGTGATTGAAACTTAATAAAAAGACAAGAATGAATCATAATTAAATTACCATATGAATTCAAAGATAGCTTAGAGTACGTAATAGTCGTTATGGTGGAGATGGCAATATACTATCATTGACCATCGGTACAACTATGTTATTATGCTGGTCACGTCCTTTCCGATGAACAACACAGTCCTCATGCGACGTCGAAGCTGTTTATGATATGAACTTATACGCTACTAGACATTGACACCTAAAAATATTATCAAAACAAAAAATTTAAGCTGTCGTTAAAGAAATTTGTTAACTCTACTGCTATTTAAATAATAAATTATTTTCGATTCAAGTAGTGGTAGGTTTCAATATTAAATCAAAATCATAATTACAATATATTTGATTCCATCCTACTTTTTTCGATTGGAAAAAAGCAATTTACGAAACCTCATTTTTGCGAGGCTCATAAATTTATTCGAATTATAAAAAGCAATAAATTGCAATCAAGATATTTCGAACGACTTTGTGATAAAAAGAACCTTCTTGTTATACAAACCATGCCATGGTTAGAATCATATTTTATATCGATCTATGGTCGTAAATTATTATCACAGTAACGCTTTCTTTAAAGTGTGTTTGCAAAATCCGAGCATACAAATCACGTTAACTACTTTCACGTTATGTACGCATTTCTAGATGCAAAAACTGTGTTAAACAAAACGTCGGTAAATATCAAACTAAATTAATAAAATAGTCACAATCCGCAGAGAAAAGGTCTTAAAAGCATCACTAAGTTTTAATGAGAGTAAGATAAATAAAAAGAAATTATTTTACACTAAAAAATATGGGAAGATACAGTTGAAGGCACCTGCGACCTGCGACCTGCAGGCCAAATGTCGCCATGGTCTCTGCTCAAGCATTCAAATTTATTCACGAGTTAGAGCGGCCCGGCCAACCCTTTGCTCGAAATCATCCGCGGCCGCCGTACACGTACTGCCCGCTTCCGGACTCTACAGGGACACAAAAAGGTTACCTACAAATACATTCCAATAAAACTCGTAAGTAAAGTTTTATTTTCTTTTCAGTAATAATACATATTAGAAAGTATTTTTGCAATACAAACAAATAGCTGGAACAGACTAAGCAACACACTGGTCTAATATAAATCTAAATTTAAGGGCAATGTGAAAATTATTAGATCTTTTAGAGTATCACTTTGTCTTCCTTTACAATATATGTTAATAAATTGTAAGACACTTTATATCTGCAATAAAATTTTTGCACAATGAGATATTTTACGGCTATATTTCAATTTCATGTGCGTTGTAGATTTACCTTTCATTGAATTAAATATTTCGCTTCAAGAATCAACAGACCGAGTCATTGAACTCTCAACTTGATTCCAAAAGATGTCCTTTCGCATTTCTGACAAAGTATTAAAGTCGCTATAGTTCAGTAAAGGTCCTCGCTACACCGGAGCCGCACTCCTGTTAACCGCAACCCTTGAATCCAATTAAACTCTTCCGTAGATAGCACGCACTCGTAGCGGCCGCGGTCTCGCATTCATAATTTATTCCCACATAAATTACCTAAACATTTTCACTCCCTAAGGCACACAACGAGTGCCCGTTGTTTTCATAATAAAATATGAATAATACATACAGTACAGTACAGGATCGCTAGTTGTAACAAGCGCGGCGTCTTACTACAAATTATTTAAATATTTAATACTTACATAAATTTAGTATTTAAATATAGGACAGAGTAGCAAAAACTGTTTAGACCGTTGTCGTTTTTAACTAGAGTTTTCTTTTTAAAGTTAAGTTACAATATTGAAATCAAGCGACTATTATTTATATATAATTTCGCGGCCGGAGTCAATATTTAGTTTAGCATCGTATAACATTTTAAGATTTGTGGTAGAAGCGGTAATGTGGTCATATAGACTAAATTTCGTATCAACAAATGTCGACAAAATTCCGCTAGAGACGAATTTACTACATTACAATAATTATAATTGTTGTCTTGATATTATTTCTTGCATTTGTATAGTATTATTCAGAAAATGACACTGATTGTAGAAGATTACTTCTTACAATTTGTTGTGCAGTTAAGAACCATAAACCATTAAGCGAATAACCCATGCGTTCCGTAGGATACGTTTACGTGTAATTTAACAACTATTATGTTGTGTTACACTGAAAAACCGTAATGACACCGCTCGACACCATATGGTCGGCTCTCGGCATGGCCGGCGACCATGTCCAAAGACATAAATGGGCACGTTGTCGTCACAGATGGAATGCTATTGCGACGGAGGGGCAGCCTTGCTAAGGGGGAGCGCGGGGAGGAGGGACACTCCCGCGCAACCTGCCTCCATCGTGCCTCACGTTAGTGCCTCGGCCGCGCACGCCAGCGATAATACGCCTGCGCTCAACACGATCGCGTAAATACAAAAAACATCGTGCAGTGTTAGTGTTCAAGTAATAAATTGACTAAACAAACATTGGTGAACATTGAATTAACTTATGTGATTAAAGGTAAACAGTGAAAATGCAAATTTAAAACAGATTTTATGTAAGAGCGCAATGCAAGGGCATTTATAAGTCGGTGCGGCTAAGTCATAACGCTTATCGGTGTAATGACCATTTCTTAACAGACGGCCTAATACGGATTATAGGTCGATTTGATATCACCGTGTAAAACAGGTGTATTGTAACTTATGAATGACTACTATGATAGAGTAGCGCCGGTGTTGCGTAATCAATGTTTTGTAGATCGATATGTTAATGCAGTTTATAAAACATTACAACTCCGAGATGTAGTGATGGGATGATAAAGATTAAGGTGATTCGTTAATGACATCATCGTGTGTTACGATCGAGCACCGCCTACGGCACACGTGTCGTAAGGTTGCACTAACAATGAGAAAACGTGAAGGTTTTCCCATTAAATAAATCGTTAATGACAATGAAGCAAGCATTAATTATAAATTTCAAAATATTCCCCGTACTTTCGTGTGCCGGCTGTTAATAAAAAATCATGTTTGTGTGTCTCAGATGTTTATCAACTTACGTCATTAAAATTGTAAATTATATATTTCGTTAAACTTTGTCAATAATCCTGTTTAAATTTAATTTTTACTTATACATGTTACTTGAACTTGTAGCCGAAAAACATGCAAGCGTATGTGGAAAACCGGTTCCGGGCCGTGTGTAGAAAAGAAAAAATATGTCAAGTGGAATGTAAATAGCTTCTCATTGCTTTTGTTTACGCTAAAAGGGATCAAGGGCTTGAACTTTCTACCTTCTGCGAAAAGGGGTTGAGCGTTTATTGTGAAGAACATCAGATTCGGAAAGTGAAGTCTTATTCCGCAACGTGTATTGACAAATCTGTCGTAATAACCAAACAAGGCTTTTGAAATTATAATCAGTTAGGTCAATATGATTGTATAATCGAAACCACATTTTGATCGCAGACTTACTTCTCAATATAAATATAACCTTTACAGAAGCAAGGTTTAAGTTATCTGAATTTAAACAGACTTTTGATAAGAACATAAAAAAGAAAAACGTTCTGAAAACGTTAATGTTTGAATAGGATTCAACTACTTTGAGATATATACGAGCAGTACTACTAAAGTATGTCTGTATGAAAAACAGGAGCGATACAAACATGTAGACGTACGTACAGACAGATCTTTCTACGTCGATGGTTTCACACATTATTGGAGGCAGCGGAGCACGAAGCACATCGTTAGGCAGTCGCTCGTTAAAAATAATATTATACAATAAATTGCGCATCAATTCTTTATTTTTCACGTATTAGTTTATGCAGAACTATTTATTATTCAGTAAAAATATTTATTTTTTATTTAAAATAAAATAGTGAACTAAGTTAATATTAAGTAAGCTGTTAAAAATACGGAAGTTGACTATACATATATATGAACGGTTTAAAATATGACATATGACATCAAATCATTGGAATTTGCGTGGTCGACTTTAAAATCTCATAGTTTAATAAAACTTGAACACCGTTAACAGTTAAAACAAACATACTTAAAAGTCTCGTAGTAATGAACAAACATATTTGCATATCACGTAACGCTGTGAAGAAAAATATAGGGGAAAAGTAAAGCTTACAGTAGAAACATTTTTCCCACACACCTTGCTTGCATACAAACTTGTAACATATTTTGAAGTTTATCTTAAGAGACAACATGTTTACAAAAGGGAGCAAGTTGTGATTTTAAAGATGTAAATAACCTAATATTGATTATTTGATGGAAATCTTCAATTTGGTCTGTGGATTAATTAGAATTCAAACATCTTTGTTGTAAATAAACAAAGATGTTGAGGAATCATCACTAATGCTATAGTCGTGCTTCAACCGCAAAATAACGTTACCTCTCCAAGTCCATGTTCCGCTTCGAAGCATGAGATAATTCTACGATTTATTTGATATTCATTCTGTATATATCTTTAGGAATTATTATTTAACAACACAACGACCATAACCCTGTAGGGTAGGCAGAAAATATGTATTCATTAGCGCGATCCCAACACATCTTTATTTAATTTGATTTAATTCCCAACTTTTAAAATTTCGTTATTGTTAAGGACATAAGTTAAATGGATGTAAAAAACCTGCAGCAACAGCGTTCCTCTAATGAGTAAACTTTAACTTAACTAACGCCTCCCAAGCCGGCAGAGTTCGAGCGAAGCAGTTTTATAGCTAGTAAATTTTCCGTAAGTTTTTATACGTACTGGCCACTCTAATGTGTTAAATAGAATAAAGATTACTTTAAACTTAAGTTCTATTGCACTACTCAAAAAAAAAAATAATAATGAAAATTATCACGAAATTAACGTGTTTTTGTTTGAACATATTTAGATGTACCAATAAGTGTATGTACACATTTTGGTATAAAAAGACTGTGTATGTACACGGCCTTATTAATTCCATTACACAGTCGCACAAACAAATACACACGCATTGTTAAACTTAATGTCCAACGTACTGCAGTACTTCCTTCCTTTTACCTTCAGAGCGCAGTAACGCATTAGTTGCGCGTTGCGGCCTTGTAGTGTCCCCTCCGACTTAAATATTATCATTAAACGGGCAACATTAAGACATAGGCATCATAATTAACACCGCCAACACACTCCGTACTTACCTGCCGACATGTCATTATGTCGATATAGTAATACTCGTACTTGCCGCGTAATAGACGCTGTTCTCGCGCAAGCTACTTGTTTAGTATTAACTTGGTATGATAAAATAAAATAAAAATTTAAATCGATGATTTGAAACTTACGATATTTATGAAGTTCCTTAGCCAGAGATATATACAAGTACCATAATTGCTTCTAACAAGATGCTGCCAATTGTTAAATGAAAAACCATACCTAGCACAGGTACTGTTAAAAATCAGCACAACACGAGATCATCGGCATATACTTCCGTCCCTATGAAATTACGTTGTTACAATTAGATATATTAATGTCTAAAAGTACGTATATATTCGTAATAAATGTTAAAGATGTAGTGTTTACAAGAGAGACTTCTGGTATGTGCGTTTTAGTGACGGATTTCACTTTATAGCAAGAAATTGAATCGCCTCACTGCTCAAAAGATTGCATGTCTATCGAAAAAACGTTATTCAGAATTCATACATGCTAAGCCGGATGGTATCTATTAGTGTAATTATTATAAAATATTAAAACCTCCTTAGATAATAGTAATTAAAACTTTTTTCGCCTTTTGGTATATGAGGTTATTGGTTTTTCTAAGTGAGAATTTAAACAGATATGTCTGTTTCTAAAGGTTATTTTCTCATTCATGGTATTTCTAACTAAATACATATTCGTCCGTAAAGAAGAGACGGTGAAATTATAGCGCATAAAATGATTTTATCGTCAAAGTATACGCATGAGTTGACAAATCAACTGTACAAAAAATATATGAGACCATTACCTTAGGCGTCATCTTTTTCCGTTAGAAAAGCTGAATTATTCTATGACTCAAGCACTGACACTTAAGTAACCTAAAAAGTTTTTAATTGTGCTTATACATGCATTATTTTATGCAGGATTTTCTCGAGGTTAAGGAAATCATTATAACGATTTGCATATTATCTGTTATCCAATCTTATGTGAAACATTTAACAATGATTTTTCTATTTTAAATACTGAGAACCAATTTAGATTAACGTCATCTGCAAAACACGTAACGTCTGTTTCAAAAATAATTTAAAAATCGAAGACAAAGAAAATTAAAAGCTTAAATTAAAACTGAAATTAAAGACGTCGGTGAAATTGTTGTTTTCGTTTCGTTATTTTTTTGTTAGATCGTAAATAAAATAATGTTACATCAATTCGTTTACTTTTTTTTTACTTTACATACTCGTAATAGTTTTGTAAATGATTACATTTGTGATAGAAAAATGTTTTGCTTTTATTACGGGTCTGTTTTTTCATGTATTGCAATTTGAAGTTGCCTCTCGTAATCAATAAGTAATCAATTTCGTTCAATGTATTTTAATTAAAACTAGATTCGCCCGCGACTCCGTCCGCGTGGAATTAAAAAAACTGAGTAGCCTTTGTGTTCTTCCTATCCTCTACATCTATGCACAATTTCATCGAAATCCTTTCAGCCGTTTTTTCTTTTTTTTTTCTTTTTTTTCTAAACTTTCGCATTTATAATATTAGTATAAAGTATGATAGAAAAATAATAGAGTTAACTGATTGTGCAAATTTACATTACATAATAATGGGGGCCTTTAACAATCTTAATATCCATAAGTGCTTAAGAAATAATTTGAACAAGATATGACAATACACTCTCTGAGGGAAAATGCCAATCTTCTCAACATTAGAAAAATAAATCTTACTGAATTATCAAGGTAAACAAAACAAGCATATCATTACAGTCAGGTGTACCCTGTACGCATAAGCACATTAAAACTGTGTCCGTATGTAAATTAAGATGTAACGCACCGTACGATGTGCAAATAAGGTAAAACACAGGGACACCGCAAGACACTAAGTACGTTATGAGTACAACCACATCGGATTCCAAAGAAATGAGTCATTCCGTATCTGAGATGACAGCGGATCTTTAGTTCCAGTATTCTCGCATACTTATGCAAAACGCGGTAATGACAAAAGCAGAATGATTACTGGAGGTTGTACTACAATGACATGCCCGACTAAAATAGAAATGACTGTTTATCACATAGGCGCGGTGGCGATCGATCTGCCCACAGACACTTCTCTATAATTCAATATTAAACATTAATATTTATTGTCGTTCTGTTTCGAATATGCGACCCACACGGATATTCTGATAAATATACCGATTGTTATGTTACATGTTGACTAGTGAATGATAGATGATGTCGTTACTTGTTCAATTTAATTTAATTTTTATTTATGAGATCATGAAGCATATCGATTTACGTTATGATACGAGATATTAATATAGGTAATATATTTTAAGTCAAAAACATTCTCAGAATTCTTAAATGAAGGCGTCCAAAGTTTTCATTAAAATCTGACCAGTGGTATAAGAATTTAGTGAGGATAAATATACGCCAATGATGTATGTTCAAGTACATTAGTAGGTAGAAATTACAATTGAATTATATTTTCTAAAGTAAAATAATAAATAATGATAATGAAATGTCTGAGATTTACATAAACTATTACGATATTACACTATGTAGTTGAGGACAAACAAAACATCTAACTTTTTAAGGCTGAAGCAATATCATGTGCGAAATATCTTATCACGAACTAAGTTATTATACTTACCAAAACAAAATATTTAAAACATCATCGTAACATGCTTATGTAAAAAAATATAGACGTACGTAATTTATAAACGTGATATGATTATTTAAAAATTGTACATAATTTAACTCTATGGCGTGTTCTGTAAAGAATTTAAAAAGAAATATTCATAACTTTAAACTGTTGTGGTATTTACAAATATAACTTTCGTAAGATACGGGTTTTACAATTAGGTAGTTTTGAAGTTTGTCGACAAAAAATATCTAGTGTGGACTTAGAGTGTAGTGAGAACAAGGGCAGTAACAGTGGTAGTAGCGGTAGCTGTATCAGGAAAAGAGGAGACCGATACGGTTATTTGTAATTTTGTTTTCGCACTACCGCAATTCAGTCCCGTGAACATGGCTAATGCAACTGTGCCGAAAAATCAGTAGCTAAAACAATCCAATCGTGGTAAGAAACCCGTATATTACGAACATTAAGGAAAAGATTTTCATTAGAGGTGAAACATTTTTCCTTTATTTTACAAGCTTTTCGTGTCCTGATTCACTCCGTAAAATTAAATATTACATGTGAATAATGTAAAATAACCTATAACCTACTATGTTTTGCACATGTGCGTCGCTTGCTGATGGTCTAAGCTATGTCTGGGGGTCAGCTATGATTAATTTGGTCTTTTCGAACTAATTTTCATATAGTTTACATTTTTAGATTATCTAGGGGAGAGTAGCTGCCCATCCCTATAAATGTCCTATAAAGGTTGAAATATGCTATCAATTTCAGTACTTCTAAGTTTTTTTATCTACTCTAGATAACGAATATAATATTTGTAATTGATTAATTTCTCGTTTGCTCTAATGAGTTTTTAACAAAATTTTAACGAGACTCCAACATTCAATCATGCCAGTGTAATTTTCTCGCATCGAGCGAGAGGTTTATACATTTTAAAACGTTCGCGGAGTGCTCTAAAAAAGGTTTCGTAAAGTATCATAAATCACGAGTTAACTGACAATACGTCATCAATCTGCTTAGAACTCTAAGTTAACGCTCTTTTATACCGAAGTGTATCACAGTTTCGAATTACTAAGATTTGGATGGCTTATAACAATAACAACTATTGTTATTACTAACAATTTATTGTTTTGTGAGTATATTGTAATAAAATGTGTTTAGATTCTAATATTATGATAACAAAAGTCTAAGAAACAAACATCGACTTTTCGCCTGTATATTTCGCCTTTATAATATTTAACAGTGTGTTAGATTGTGTGTTTAAGAAAAATGAGGGGTTAAAAAGTAAAATGTTGTTTCCAGATGACGCTGAAACTCGACGCACGAGAGATAGAAGAAACGAATAACTCATTACATTGTGCATTTTGCTGACGTCACACAAGATGGAGGGAATGCGTGTGACCCATCAGGGCGTGCGGGCGCATTCGGCTGAAGGTTCCGCGGGTCGTATCACCCAAGCGGGCCTAGCCGCGCGCAGCCCTGAAGGCACCGCTGCTAAGGGGATGGCTATTAAGGGCCATGAAGACCTTTGGGTGGAAATACAAGCTAATACGTTTAGAAATTGGGTGAACGAAACATTAAAACCGATGAATATAAAGGTAACATAAAAACTTTCTGTTAATTGTAGCTGTATATAGCTAAAACCTACGTTTGCGTCAAATCTGAGATACTAGGATAATGCAAATCCAATGAGCAACAATTTACTGAACAGCAAAACTCTAATGCAATGTACCTTGTTACTTACCAAAAGTGCCATTGAAAATTTATTTGTCACTAGCTTTCGCCCGCGACTTCGTCCGCGTGGAATTAAAAAATAAAACAAAAGAGCGTAGCCTATGCGTTCTTCCAAACTGTTATTTACGTCTATGCCAAATTTCATCGAGATTCGTTGAGACGTTTAGGATACAAACTCTAACAAACTTCCTTCTTCCTTCCTTCTAAACTTTCGCATTTATAATGTTAGTAAGATTAACCGTACGAATTCTATGATCGCAGGTAGTAGATTTAGTGGAAGACTTAAGAGACGGGACAGTGCTATGTGCTCTAGTCGAAGCACTTCAAGGCAGACGACTGAAAGGCTGGAGCAAGAACCCCACCAATCAACACCACCGGTTGGATAACGTCACAACTGCATTACAAGCAATTGAAGACGACAGCATCAAGCTAGTCAATATAGGTGAGATTACTGTGACTAAGGTGGCAATTGGTCATGGGAACATGTTAACAAAGGCGCATACAAACGCGCCGGCTAAATTACTCATAGAGGTTATCAAGAACAGTTACACTCGTTTGTTGCTAAATACATTGTTCGTGATTTTATTAAGATTTTTATTGCCACTTTTACATGCATAATAATATGTTTATTTGTTTCATAGAACCGTTTAGTTTTAGAATAAATTAACCTAACTAAATTTTCCAAGGACTACAAATTGCAGGCTTGCATTATAAATTGTAGAACTCCAAATTTTCATTTTAAATCAGTAAAAAAAGTTTTAATGTATTATTAACAGTAACAGTATACTAAAAATAGTTCTTGCTGTAAAGATTTCTAAAGATTTACTCTCCGTGGTTATTTATTATGTGTTTCTAAGCTTGCAGTTTTATACTTTTAATTCATTTTGTCGGTCACACGCGCTAGCTGCGCTCTGCTCACGTCATACTCGTTTAAAAAGATCCATTGCAGCTTTTCTTGCTCGAGATAAACTTTAACATGATTTTTTTACTCATATTTTTACTCTATTGAATCACCTTGAGTATTCCTACGAAGTTTTCTACATACCCTCGGGATATTATTATAAAGTAAATCTTTTAAGAAACGTCCTTAGTTAATCTTCATTACTTTTACTAATAAACATTTTCTTATTATCAAGACATACTAATGTTGATATACCGATTTTAAATATTCATAGAAGACAAATTGGTTAATCAAAAAACGTTAATTAAATCGTGAATCAATTTGCTACATTTAATAAGGAAACTAATACTAGATTCATTGCAGAAACCTGTGCAAACGTAATTTTATTGAATCATCAACAATGTCCGAAACTTACTGATTTACAATATTGTTTTATTTTCCAGGTAATGTGGACATCGTGAATGGAAATCTCAAGTTAATATTAGGATTAATATGGTCTCTTATAGTGCGCTATCAAATTGGCAGGAGCAAGTTCCCACCGAGGTGAGAAAACTATCTATCATATGACAGATAATTTTAACAAACTACTTGAGTAGCACTATCTCACTAATATTTAAAGTATTTTAAAGCTGAGCGGAAGGAGTCGCGGGAGACGACTAGTTTTATACTAAATAAAACATGGCACAAATTATCCAGTGTTATAGTTTCCGTAATTCCACAACTAACGCGTATACGTATCTAATACGGAGTACTAGTTTAAGTTTGGCTATCAGATAGATGTAGAAAGAAGACTTATTCTATAATACAAATATGGTAAACTGTTAAAACCATTTAGATAAATACAATTAATCTAAATTTATCAATCATATTAGCTGTCAGAATTAGGTCAGATATCCTATGAATGTCTCGCGTACCTTTTAAAGTCAATCGTGTTTATGTGTGTTGTAACACCAGTATTATTTGTAAACATCGCCGTTTATGTCAACTTGGACAGTATTCGAGCAATTAGCGCGACTGCGTGAGCGTACCGTGTCTGAGGTGACGGCGCGGTGGAACATTGCGATACATCTTAATACAAATACATTCGCGACTGCTTTCACAATCATATTTGGCGTTGAGTAGGTTTTTTAGACCGTTTACACGAGGGTGGCATAGTGAAGTAGAGCAGCAGACATTGCAGTATTGCTTTTGATATCTCTGTATTACGTTGTTCCCGAGATTACATTCATGGTCAGTAGTATAAAAACATCCATTTTACAAAAAACAATCTAAGTAATTGTCTCTAATTTTCAGAGCTTTCATACAAATGTTTCGGAAATTAGACAGAGGCAACGCGTTTCAGCGGTCACTGGAGGCATATATAAAAAGAGCCATGCGCAAATTCAAAAATAACATTAGCAAACGTACCTAATTGTTAACACCATTATTGTTATGTACTTAAGAAAATTAAATGTAGACTAAAACGCGGCGTTTTATTTATACAGATATCGCCTAAACAAAATCTTAATTTAACCCTAAATATTAAAATTCTTTAGAAATATGCACCAAAATACAAATTAAAAAGAACAAAACAAATATTAAAGTAAAAGATATACCCATTACAATATTGATCGATGTAACAAGGGTTCGCATTGACCGCAACACTCATCTGGGTTTCGCGTATCATTTGTTGTACTGCTAAATTTATGTCTCGTATTTTCCTGCCATAAAATTTTTACGTATTCGATTTTTAAAGCCTGTCCTCATAAATCTAAATTATCTACTGCCAGGGCACGAATATATCATAAGTTGTTTCCATATAAATTTAAATTTTAAATCGTTTGCATCGTGTGTAGAGAAAACTTATCGGCACCATTTAACTTAAACACTAAATACAGGTCTAAATCGATATTACTTAATTTGAAGTAAACGAAAAATAACATTAAGATAACTCTTAGCTGTATGTTCCGTATCACAGTTTATAGATATTTCACATTCACTGCTAAATATTTGTACTAACATGGGCTATATCGTGTTGGCGAAATCTTCAAATTTACATAGTCATATTACAAATTTTGTATATGCTAAACAAACATCTCTTCGATTTCGTTTAAATCGCTAGTGACGTATCTCTCGAGGAACTATTTCGTAACTTAACCCACGGGTATGACGCAATTGAGACGAGTTAAATTAGACTCTATCCCATTGGTATACGTTGTACAGTCGTCAAACACTTACTGTCGGTCATGTTTCGGCTGTGCTCACGATGTTTGTTTACAGGAAACTGATGTTATCGTGGCTGCAAGCAGCTTTGCCCGAGTGTCGAGTCAGCAATTTGACGACGGATTGGAATAGCGGGGTTCTGCTATCGGCTCTTCTCGACTATTGCAAACCGGGCGTGTTCCCACATTGGCGCGAACTCAGTTAGTATAAGCTTTAAACAAACTAACTACATACATATTTGATATGTTTGCAACGCTCCACAAATGTTTGACAAGTTGTTGGCTGATCGGGAACAGTGATTGGAACATTAATGAAATTGAATTAATCAACTTAATTAAATACCGGTCGTAGTACGTAATTGTTTTTGCTGTCAATTTTAGAGCAGATTACACTTTCAGTATCGATGTACCCGAATTTACATATTTTGATGGACTGAATTATTTATTAAGTTAGGATGTATTTGAAATTAATTAACCACTCGTATTTTTAATTAAACCGCTATTTTATGTTCTACAGTAAGTAATAAAAGTAATAATCGGTTATAATAATCGGTTCGGTGAATTAATTGCATATGTAATTTAAAATCGACTAAGTACTTATCTTAATTGAAGTAAAAACATTTTAATTATTATTATACAAAATATTATTTATCTATGCACATAACAAGAAGCTTAACAACATAGTAACATTAATTAAACGCACCAATGTTTTACATATGGCCAAAAAACCGCCTAAAACCACATTCCTAGTGGTATAACTATTATTATCTTCTTTAACTTACTCAGATCGTCATGAAGCGATAGAAAATTGTAGACGAGCCATGAAGTTAGCCCACCGTGAGTTCGAAGTACCCATGGTGTTAGAGCCTGAATATCTAGCGTCGCCATGGCTGGACGAGCTCTCTGGCATGACGTATCTATCGTACTTCATGAAGCCTGACTCGCCTGGCTTCCGCGCTACGCTGGACTGGGTTAATTCTAAGCTAGAGAGAGGAGTTACTAACTTCACGGTAAGAGTTTTGTAAAATATCCGATTTTATTAGTTACAATTGAAGGGAAATATGAATAAGTCTAAAAAATACTTAATAAATACAAACTAAAAATATTTAGCGTCGAGGCATATATTTTTCGCTGGTAAGCAGGAGGTTACTGAACAAGTTTTGCGCAAGCCATTAGACGATTAAGTGTTGCTGCAGAGACCACTCAAATAGCACTAATACTTTATAAATCTTACGTACAAACAACTAAACCACAACTTAACAGATAACCATAATTCATAGAAGTATCGTCAAAGAGGAAAAGATTTTTTTCTTA
>NW_013525024.1:39556-41787 GCF_000836215.1 Papilio polytes | reverse complement strand
CAAGCCATTAGACGATTAAGTGTTGCTGCAGAGACCACTCAAATAGCACTAATACTTTATAAATCTTACGTACAAACAACTAAACCACAAGTTAACAGATAACCATAATTCATAGAAGTATCGTCAAAGAGGAAAAGATTTTTTTCTTAAAAAGTAAAACAATTCTTTGCACCGTATTATTACTTACTTAATCAAAGAATGTTGTGTGTAGACTGATTGGAACGACGGGAGGGTGGCCAACGAGCTGGTGCGCACCATGGGCGGTCCAGCACCGCCGCCCAGCAGACTGCGACGAGATCCTGCCAAGTGGGAGGAAAATAACCAGCAAGCTATTGATGCAGCTAAGAAAATTGGTTAGTTAATAAACTTAATAAGGTTAATTTCACTTAAGAAAGTCTAATCAGTAAGAACGACTGATTAAAATGAACGGGAAAGCAGGAAGTACTGTGCATTTTTCCATTAAACATTTCAAGAACTAGCTTCATAGGTTGTAACTAAAGAAAAGATTTCGTTTTAGTTGTTAGAGAATATTAAAAAGATGTTTAAATAAGAAGTGAAACACCCATATTTTCTAGGAGTCCAGCCGGTCCTTTCCGCGCGCGACATGAGTCAAAACGACGTGGAGCACCTGGGCGTGATGGCGTGGGCGTCGCAGTTCCGGAACGTGCCGCCGCGGCCGCCGGTGCACGATATGCTACGTGTTGCACTTGACTCCACATCTGGTAGAGTCGGAGAGCCTGTGAGTAGAACAAATCAAAGTATAAGTAACACAGATCTTTTAATTTAATTTAAGAGGGATTGCATGTCTTTAACACACTTGAAATATTCTGCAATTATTAAGAAGAATACTCCAAGATGGTTTTGGCATCAAAATTGTGGCATGATGTTCCCTGCTGCTATGTTTTATTTTAATCAACTTGTATCATTTCTATTTTTTTTCTGGTATTTATGTTTTCAGACGTACATCAAAGTTGAAAGCATATCAAATGAGCTGTCGATCTCCGACGTGAGAGTATCAATAGTGAATCCATTGGAAAAAGAATCAAGACTGAAGTTGGACTCGCGGGGCGCGGGCGAGTTCGTGCCCGAACACGCAGGCATGCATGAAATTGTTCTCACAGTTGACGACATCAGGTATAAACAGAAACCTTAAAACATACATTCAGTAACAAGTTAATTATAACCTAGAGTGGAGTGCGCCCAAACTTTTGCCAAATAAATGCAAGTTTGCTTTTGTTTGCAATTTCGTTACTGCAGTCTACAGAAAATCTTAAAATTTAAACATTTAAAGGAAATATTCAAATGTCATATTATTTTGGTTATTAAGAGCGACGAAGGAAAAAAAATCCTATATCAGTTCGTCATCAAAAATATTGAAGTGCTCTTTACGCAGTTGATGGTGCGTAAAAAGTTACGAGGGTTGCTAGTGAAATAACGTAAATTGATTTTAGATCTGCATTCCTCTTGATATTCACTTTGATATTTTCTATGATTCTAATGATATATTAATAATTAAATAAAACTGTTAAGGTAATTTCAAAAACATTAATTTCTAGTAAAATATTTTTTTTATGGATTTTATGGTGTACAAATCGTAGTAAACTCAAATAAACACGGTAGATTGAACTCCAATTCGAAACATTATTTTAACGATTTTGTTAGGACTATGCAAATGGCTAAAAAAAAGCACAGTATAAATTTCATGTCGATAGCATTCACTGCAATAATATTCGAATTGATGACCAAGCCTTCCATTAAAACTAATAGTGTTTTATGAATTTAAAAAGTAATTAAAATAACCTGAGCCAATATTAAGATAATATCATATACTTAACTAAGTCTTCTATTAGAGTGAGTTGCCATGCTATAATGAAGATAAGAAATTAAAAATACGTATGTAACTTTACAAAACAAGATTCTACATAAATTCCTTGTTTGAAGACGTGTCTTTACTATTTTTAGAGTGGACGGAAAATATTTCTTCCGAGTGCTACCAAGATTGGTAACAGTCCCGCCGCCGGGCATGGCGCCGTGCGCTGCGGGCAGCATTGTCGAAGTGCTGGTTAGCGCTACAGGTAAGTTCACATAACAAACTTAAATTGAACACTTTAAGTGGATGAGTTGGCAATAAAAAATATGTATTGAACACCAAGTGCACTTATATTCTATTTTCTAAGCTGATGATAATGTAACTATGATCTTACGTTATGTAGGTGCACCAAGAAGAGAAG
>NW_013525024.1:35126-39166 GCF_000836215.1 Papilio polytes | reverse complement strand
GCGGATGCGGAGTCAAAGGCGACCTGCAGCTAGATATTGTTCACGACAAACGAAGCGTCATGTGCGCGCTGGAAAAACTCTCTCAAACCAAATACCGCGCCACTTTCATGCCTAAAGCACCGGGTAAACATCGGGTAAATATTTCATTTATTTTAAGCACGTATTGAAGGATATATGTATAACCAGGCTATATATGTATAACCAACTGGTAATAACACAGTTAGTAACACTAACACTTTTATCTATCATATTTGTCTTGGTTTACGTTTAAAACTATTCAATAATCAGATGATATATGTATATCAGATGGTAAAGTTTCTAAGCAATTAGAAAGTTCTTAAACAACATAAAATTAAGGAAATAAGCAAAACACCTATCTTGATAAGTGCATTACCACTTCTAAATCAAATATACGTCAACACAGCAACAGGCAGACTTGTTTTCATTACATACGTTTTATAATGGCAGAAATTAGGACTGAACTATCATTGTACACAGTTCTTGTGCAAATTGACATTAAGTCTACTTACACTTTTATCCTTCAAAAATTCCACATGGACTAACGATTCTTCCTGCGCTTGCTTATTATGAAACTTCACAAAATTCCGTTACGGTCGCCGCCATCACAAGATGGTGGCGCTGTGTTGCACAACCTAACTTTTGATAAACTTTTAAGACTTACAAAATAATTAATAGAGTTCAACAAAGCTGTAAACTTACAAATAATTAGGTTTGATAAAGTAACGTTGTGAAACAGTAGAAATATTACCTTAAACTATTTTACAGAGTTATTATCGATAAAGGAGAGCGATATTGACTTCTAGACATTTTGTGCTAAGTACTATATAGATTACAAGCTATCTAACGTAACAATGTGAATTAAGGCAGTGGTTTTTCAAAGGTATTACTAAGATTTATATTCTTAGAAAGCGGACGTATTGACACACCGTTAAATATAAAATATTATTTTGCTTTAATTTTATTCTTAATGTCTGTCTAAATTCATGTTATAAATAAATTGATTAAAGTTAACATAATAAATCTTGTACCACCGTCATGAAAATAAATTATGTTGAAGAGATTTGTGAATATTAGAAAAAAGGTAGTAAGGTACTAAATAGTTCGCACAATTTGGTCCCAAGTCAGGGAAAATGATTTGAAAGTTAAAAACAAAAAAAATGGGACCCACCTGCAAGCATTACCTTTCGGATAAAAAAGAATTGTCAAAATCGGTCCACTAGCGGCAGAGTTACGCCGTAACACACATAAAAAAACATACAGACGAATTGAGTACCTCCTTCTATTGGGAAAAGGTCAAAAAAGGGAAGTTATAAGTGCACAATTATTGGTGCCTTCACAATATCCCCTAAGTTCGGGTAGAGTACTGACTTCTTTATACAGGTAACAGTATAGGTGATGTTTGTTTTCCAGCTTTACATATATTTCAATGGGTACGACGTGCACGGCTCGCCGCACATATTCAGAGTAGGCTCGCGATCAAAGAAACCTCGTGACAGCGCCAGCCCCTCCTACGCCAGGATATCTAGTCCAGGTACTAAGTACCCTATTTCTAAGTCCGAGCTGTTGTATTTTAAAATGTTAACTTTGAAAAAGTTTTACATCATTATTATTGGAAGTAACCACCTATATTGTCGCTCTATTCAACATTGCGATATGTTACAATAATAATGGTATTTTATTCATAGACATGATTGATAAGGCATTATTAGAATGGCATTGTTGACAATTGATTCGAATTCTATTTAAGAGCGGGCAACACGTCCGCATCGTAATATACATACAACTTTATAAATATTTACTCAAGCCAGTTGCACTGAAAAGACCTTTCACGTCACAAATTGAATTGAATTCTTGAGAACGTTTCGAATCGCTTATACACTTGATATGCGAGCATTCTAAATAATGTTATTATGTATATAAAAGAGTTTTCTGTCGTCGTCTTCACAGTGACTCGACTGCGCTCGGAAAGTCCACTCAATCAATTCAACACATACGATACAAAACGTAACACGAGCTCAATAGACCGTCGCGAAGAGGGCCGAGAATCCGAATACTACAAGACATTTTCCGATGTTAAGGAGAAGAGCTACGACGTCATAGACTCGTACACTTCAACAAATAGAAAGGATTACACGAAATATGAATCTGAGAGTCCGAGGAATCGCACTGCGAGCCCTATAACGTCGAAGCATTTGGGAAACGGGACGCGTCTAGATGTGAATAGGTCTAGCAGTCCGTTCAGAGGCGGCAGCCCGTACCGAGCGACGAGTCCCATCGGCCGCACGTCCAGCCCACTCACGAGGAAGGACAGTCCGCTGAATAGGACGGCTAGTCCAATTAACAGGTATGTATATAGACATACATGTGAAAGAGTGTTATCATCTAAAATCATAGTTATAAATGTTCTTATCTAGATTCCTAAATTGGCAGAAAATCGTATTTAAGGATTTTACATTAATATGCTTGGAAGAAAAAAAACTTTTTTTTTTAATTTAAAACATTAATTTTAAACTAGACAAATATTGCTGTCATAAAAAAAATCTTAAGTACCTAACATTAATATCGCTACGGCTTAAGGATGGTTTTATTTCTGTGTTCTGTGTTTGTAACTGAAATTCAAAATTAATATTGATTTTATAGAGTGGCCAGTCCAACAGAAAGATATAGTCCCATCACAACAACGAAGCGTGTTATTGAGAAACGATCCAATTACAAGATCTACAGTTCGTACAGCGGCTCGCAGGAGAACCTCGATCAAAGCCCGCTTTCGTCTTTAGAAACAGAAAAAGTACGCGGATATAATAGTCCAAGTAAGAAATCTAATCATACTTCTAACTAATATTATAAATGCGAAAGTTTGAATGGATGGATGAATGTTTATTAGAGTTTGTAGCCTAAACGGCTAAGTGGATCTCGATGAAATTTTGCATAGATGTAGAACATAATCAGGAAGAACACATACATACATACATAAGCTTTTAACGTTTGTTTCTTTTTTAATTCCACGCGGACTGAGTCGCGGGCGAAAGCTAGTATTTTTATGATATCAGCAAGAGGCAAGCGGAATTCTCTAAAATAGCCAATTGACCGCTGTCTATAGACATCCGCATTTGCATGCTTTGCCTCTTTAACCAACATAGGACACAAACAAACAGGATATTTTCCTCAAAATTTAGTTACTCACACAATGTTAATTATTACAAAGCTACATGGTTTTAGGATACATCTGTAATGTTTGGTATTATTTCTATATACACATCCGATGATTTATAATTCCCTTTAATAACATTAACAGGTGCAGTTGACGGGAGCGATCCCGGAGGAAAGGCGTACGTCAGTAGGAAAGATTCATGGGATACTGTGGAGAAAACTAGGCAAATGTTGAGCACTAACAGGTGATTGAAATTATCTTTGTTATGTTTATTATAATAGTATGTTAAAAACATATACTTATACAAGTATTTTTATAAAATAAAACAGGAAGTTTACTTGAGTACAATAATAGAATATGTGAATTATAAATATCGTAATATTTCCTTGAATTGTTTAATATTATTGCGATTCTGAATATTTTTATTCTTCATCTATACTATTTGTGGCTAGCTATGCAAACGTAATTGATTGGCGTTTTTTAGAGATTTGTAAAAGTGAACAATCCGCTCTGATACTTCATTTTTTTTCACACAGCCTAGACCCGGTCGGCTCAACGGAGCGTCACTACACTAAATCGGGCCAGAATACATTGGACCGCGAAACGCAACGCAACACGCAACTGAACAGGTTCAGCGATTACACGCGCGACACCTTTAACAGACAACTCGACCGGTTAGCCGATGACCGGGAAGCAGACTATACCACAAGGGTGGGTACACACTTAAATTGTTTTCCTCAGACATTATTATAAACTCATTAAAAACCATTACACTCACGTATCAGTTAGTTGGCACCACTAGCACTAGTTTTAGTGTCGGGGGTCTGTTTACATTGTTTACTAATTAACTTCTTTCCACCCGCTCCGC
>NW_013525024.1:16491-35109 GCF_000836215.1 Papilio polytes | reverse complement strand
ATCGTATCTGCATTCCAAGCACGTATCCACTTTACAACCCTTATTAACATCTAGTTTCTACTGTAATACACGTTAAAGTGCATGCATCTTTAACCAAGTAATTTAAAAACGAAATAACACAACGATAACAATGGAAAATCCAACAATTCTATACAACGAAATAACAGATTTTCCGAAACTTAATCTTGTTAAGCTTCCGTGCTGGTTTTCCATCAAATTAATTATAAAAGTAACTCGTCGGGAATGTCACGAACTGTGGCGATTATAGATGTCTTGTCCGTACTTAACTCTCGACTTGCACACAAGTTTCACAAAGACGAAGTTACGTTCGCCGCCTCGCCCATTAGTCAGTATTCTGTTACACTCCTTTAACATTCTGAACCGTTGTCAATTTATTAGTTTTGCCAGTCAGTGCTACTACATGCTTTCCACTCAATAAGATTAAGACCAACACAAAGACAGTTAGAAGTTAGTTCGGCGCTTAGATTTACTATAACTGTAGCATTTGATAGTTTCCTCAGGTGTAAAATAGTTCGACAAATGCTATACGAAACTTCAAGAGAAAGATTGTCTTATCGTGCTCGTCTTAGCTCAAGTCTTATATTTTTATTTTGTCGTCTCAGGAAGAGTATAAGCGCGAAGTGCGTGAGAGCTCTTACGTGGTGCGCGACTCCTCGTACAGTACGGTGGAGGAGAAGCAGCAACAAGAGCAGTCTTTTTTATCCAATAGGCCCCCCCGCGACCCTACCGGGGGGGCCCATACTGAAACGGATGCCGCGCATGCTCGTTTCAGGTAAGTAATAATATGCAATTTTTTAGTCAATAGCTTTGTTAAACATAACTGCTGCACGTAACATTGTGATTAAAATTAATTCGAGAAACGTCGCTAAGGTGATCTTCCAGATTATACATTTAATGTAAACAATTTACACTAAAGATCTCTCTTTGTGACCAATTAATTACTTTCAGTGAGGCGTTATACCTTAATCTTCGACATCATAAAATGTCGAAACCCTATTTAAACCACAGATACTAAGATTTTAGAACTTATTAGAAAGTCTTCAATGCTCGATTGATGGAAGTCCATCCTTTCTGGGTTGTACTAAGATAAACGTCTAAATGCATAATCTGAAAATAGATATTTACACAATTAAATGTTCGATTGTAGATCGTCAGTTATTTGTTGGGTGTGGAATTGTATCTCTAATGGCCGCCATTTTATAACCTGGCTATTGTCAGATCTCTAGAGATGAATCAGTGATGCGAACATCCAGGCTATTGTAATTTTTGTCTATTGTGCAGTGACCTCTAAGAATTATTATACAATCTCCTAGGTCATATCTAATGTACTGTATACAAATAACATACTGTTGATTTTATTTGCCACAAGGTATGCAATAGTTGTTGTATATGTTTGTATATCTAACACATTGTATAGCTAAGTAAAATAATAATGTATGGATTGTATTCTGATTTTCATTTTACATTAAACGCTGTTATTGTCAGTATGCATGTAATAAAAAGTTTAGAAACGTATTTTAAGGTATTGTGAAGATAAAATTCAATTTTCTAACATGTTATTTTAAAAATGTAAGTACTGAATGTGATTGAAAATTGTTCTAAAAATGAAATAACAAGAGCATTAAATAAAATATAGAGCCATGTAGCGGTACGGACGTGTTGTCTGGACGCTATAAATTTTCCAATCCGTACTCCGTACCTGCCGTTCGGGAGTTTTTGCTCGCACTTACGTTGTGTAGACGGTTTCGAATTTTGTCTTTTATTTCATCTTGTGTGTTTTATTTCATAACGTAATAGAACTTTGTTATGAAAAATTAGTGCTTCATTTGTTTTTATTAAAAATGGAATTAAATTATTTTTAGAAATGTGTATTACACGAGGAATAAATACATTAGAAATTTTAATAGATGTGTTTTCAGATTTCTTAGTAATTATAACAATATCACTTGAAATTTCCTAATTGTTAAGGTAGACGCAACTTTTATTTAATTAAGTTACTCTTCCGAGATAATTAATTATTTTTTTAAACTTCGCTTCTACTGAGAAAGATAACTTTTTTGTCTTGTTACAGATTAGATCAAAGGGAAAACAATAAAGGTGCCAAAGGAATAATAATTAAACCGACCTTCAAAGGAATCGTCGGTCGTCCTGTAGAATTTATAGGTTAGTATACAAAATCTTTTCTAGAGGAAAAATAAATAAAACTATTACCTCCTATGATTACTTTAATTTGGATAGTAAACTTTTTTTAAGAAATAATATCTACGTTACCTACCATCGCTTATCATAGTCTAATAAACTGATCGTTGGTTTAACGTATTTGTAATTCAAAAACAGTGGATGGCGGTTCAGCGGGACCTGGTGAGCTAGAACTGGAAGTATCCAGTGGTAATGGAACTCTAGTCGCAAGCTCTGTAAAAGCACTGGGAGGTCAGCGGTACGTGGCTTCGTTCACCCCACGCATACTACACCCACACTCCGTTCGCGTCACCTTCAATGGCGAACATGTTCAAGGTATGTATAACATTAAAGCCTAAATGTCGCAATAAACTTCTATATGGAATCTGCGATTGTGTTTTCACAGAAGAGACATATCTCAAGTAACACAATCATTCGATATGAGCTATTATAGTCATTTTTTCCGCGGCTTTAGATAAGAAATATATCCATAAGGAAGAGTCGTGGGACATTATTTGTACATTATCTAAGAAAACTGTTATTTGTAACATCTGCACTACGCTTTCCGATTACATTCCACAGTGTAACATGTCGCAGTGATGTAATTCGCTCTAAGCCGTTACCTACGATATTGCACGACACGCGCCATTCGAAAAACAAAGAGAACAAAATGAAATAGTAGAACGACAAACGCAGCGAAATGATTCTTCCGCGCCTCGCTCCTATAAAGTGAATCTATGTTCCACGTTATTTCAATTTGTTCTACTCGAACAATCGTTGCGACACGATTCTTCATTTCTTTTTAATTTATTGGCTGCTGTATTAAACGTAGTTAGGATAAATTGAATATTAATTGCAATCGATGAAACGAGTTTAAACAATGAACCGATCTTGCAAATGAATGATCCTTCAATCATCATTCATTAGGATCTAACTTCCTATTCGTTTATCAGTTTATCGATTCATATGTTTTGTCATCACCATATTAATCCTTGAATTTTTCCATTCATCAAACCATCGATCTATCCACCTGGAGAATCATTTGCAACCAGCCAACCATTTACAAATTTTAAAATGTAATATTAGTAGGATTAAGATCAGTTGTTATTAGGAGAGGTACATCGAAACAAACCTAATTTCTGGTAACAAAACAAAGATAATTATGGTTAACCATCCAGTTAAAAACACATTTGTGTCGAGTAAACTCACCGCAGCTTTCGCCACAATTAAAATTAGACATTCGAAATTGTGGCGAGCAAACTAGCTGTTTACACAATTGAAGCGATCCAAATGAAAATGATTTAGAACAGCAACAATAGAAATCTTTTTGCTAGATGTAGAATGTCGTAAAAAAGAGCATAAAAATCGCAATCATTCTGATAATTTATTCAGGGCCTATTCCACCAAATTGTAAATTGTCTGATAATAATCCAACGTGTGAAATATGTGCTGTAAATATCAGATTTTGTTCCCTTATCTGACAGTGACGTCATTTTTAAGCTATCTGAACCTTTATATTGGTGGGACAGGCCCTTAAAGTTTAAAAGTATATCAGATATAACAAAACATTAGCTTGAAATTGTCTTGGTGTACTTGCGATCGGTAAATAACCCACATACATACAGTATATAGAAATTAACTACATGTTTCAAAATATTTACTACAGTCTACTATGATAATATTCCGCACAGCAATATGCATAAAAACAATGGATAATCAAAATACAAAACCACCAAAATTCAAGCACATTCTGACTATTACGTAGAAAGTGTTTTGTGACGTGTTTCCACGAACCGTATAATTCGGTGCCATTACATCCGTTCTCTAAAAAGAAATTGTCATTGCGCCATCAGTGCGGCAAGAAAGTGTTAAAGCTACATTCTCGGCGCTTTACTGACACGTTGGCTTTCATTATTTCTAATTACAAACTCCTACACTAGGGCTGCGTGTTTAGTTCAATGTTGCTTGTTTTGATACTATTTTTTTTATGTCGCTGTTAAACTTAATAAAGTGATTACATAGTTATCACCACGTAAGAGCCCTTACACACTGCAGATTTTTTCATCAGCTATCGGCTGGTGTTTCATCGAGTTTGGCTGCAGTCAAAATAAAAACGGTGTAATGTGCTCACCATACATATTCATACCGGTTAAGTCGTACAATCAAATTATCGGTCGATACAAAGTCTGTAGTGTGCGATGGCAGTTTTCAAAGGTTTTTAAATTCTGTCATCAACATTTTATTTTCAATTACCACCAATATAGGCGCGTATTGAAGCGCCTGTCAAACTTTCATCGTTCCTAGAAATTAAATTTACGCTACATTTCATGTTAAGCGGTTAAGCTTAATCAATTTATAATTACTATGTTATCTATAACGAAATTTAGGTACAGATTAAAACGAAATTATACTAACATAGACTAATGATGTCATCGGTTCCCAAAATGTTAGTCAAAATTTATAGCAAGTCATTAATGATATTTTTCATTAGACGTTACAATGGGAATTCGCAGACGAGGGAGTGGGCGGTCTGGTACATCAATTTATGTAGACCCCGACCTTGTTCACATGACGCACCCGTGCCTGACAATGCCAGCTTGTTTAGACTAAAACAGGATTTGATTTTAAACTCACATTCACTAGCTTCAACTAGAACTTTATATCTTAATATCTATTGAATTTATGATTTGATTTTCGATTGGAATAGGTCATCTATTGGCTACACTGAAGTTACTACAGATAATGTAATACAATTTCAATGTCCACTTAATTCGATTTAAATAACATTAAGCGTCGTCGGTGACTCAGTGGTTTAAGCAGTTGACTTGTAATCTAAAGGTCTTGGGTTCGAATCCCGCCGCCATGTACCAATGTGATTTTCGAATTTTCATACTCGTATGTACATAATTTACCCGACGTTCTTACGGTGAAGGAAAACATCGTGATGCAACCTGCACATATCAGCGAAGAAATTCAAATATATGTCTGAAGTCAACCAACCCGCAGTTGGCCAGCGTGGTTGACTATGGCCTAGTCACCCTAACTTTAGGGTAGGCTCCGATCCCCTCGGTGGGGATATCTAGTGAGCTGGTGATGATGATGAACATTAAGAAAATAGTAAAAAAAACAACTAATCAAATGATAAAGATCAAATTCCGGTTCGTATGTACGTATTAAATAACAATTTAAATATGTTTTGAAATAGGATGGTTATTGAACAGAACAATGTAATAATTGGATAATAAGTCTGAACAATGAAAACAGTAAATATACTGTATAACGCTAGGCAATAGCCTAGCGTTAAATACGTGGTAATATTGAGCAAATAATCGTTTTGAATACTCAGTGGGCAATATAAATACCATCGTTAAACAATTACATCTACAAATATTGCAATTGTACCTCATATGTGTATTGAGCATAATTTTACTTCATTTTGACATTTGGTAAATGGCATAATTATTACATATTAATAATATTTTTTGTATTGATATTAATCTAATCTACAACAGCTCAAACTTCTTTACATTAGAAAACAATGGAAACACTACTCGTAAACTTTAACGCGATTTCAAGAAAAGTGTGGCAGTTGCTTTTTCAGTGGGTCCAAGTGACAGGAGTCAATAAAAATTGTCAGTTACAAAGTTACAAATAGTAATTAATGAACACCTGATATAGGACATCAGTTAAAAGAAGAAGAGCATATTATGACGAAAACAGAATTGAACCCGAGACGCACAATGATAACATTGCTGTATACGTGCAAATAAAATTTAGCATTTTTGAATAGGAACTGATCTATTGTCGAACATTATAACATCGACAAAACATATTGTTTTAATTTTAATAATCGATAAAAACATTGGGAGATAAAATATTAACGAAGGCGCTGCAAAACTATGACATACGACATTTATGCGCACTTCATTCCTGCATTAGTTCTACTCACAGAGGTCTATTAGCACAACACTAACCGCTAATACCGTCTGCATGTAGGCTCTCGAATTCCACGCCGCCATTTTGAATACCAGAGTGACGTCACGCGGCTGGGCGCGGGCGAGCGAGCGCCTGAGCACCGTCGCTGACATTTGAGTCGCACTCGCATTCGAACGAGGCGACGCCTCCGAGCCTCCAAAATGCAATTTCGTCGCGTTTTCTTCCGCATACGTACTAAAATAACAACCGTTTATTAATTGTCTCTCTGTTCTTTTGTCTGACAAGAACGGTTGAGCCGTGTCGTGATTCTCTGGACGATATTACTTTTATGGTGCAGTGTGTGCTTCGGAAAGTGTTGTTGTTGTGATTTCTTTGCGACACACGTCAGTACAGTGCCCTAGATAGTTGTCGCCGAGGGAACTAGCCCGTACCTCTGTCAGGTCCGCTCGCCCTCGATAAGTAAGTGTATTTGCATATAGAATTCACGCATCCGCCTCTCCTCATTTCTATCATATGAATGAGACACGTCATGACCTTTATTTATCAGTGTTTGGCCTAAAACTTTAATGAGCTTCATTTAAATATACAGGTTTTAAAGCCGACACCAAAAAGACAGCCACTAAATATGCCTCACCTCTCTAATTGTTCAATAGCAGTAGCTAATGTATTTAATATAGCACTTGACATTGCTTTAGTATCGTAGGCAAGTATTGATCATAATGATAATTATGTAAATTGCTCCTACCTCCTATGATCGGAATGTCAAACGACTATCTAGTTATGTATAATAACTACCCACTTCTTGAATTAATTGAGCTGGCTATATGTTCTCTGTTCAGAATTACGTTTTAACTCGTATATTACTAATGAGATAACTTAAACATAACTTAAGATAGTCAAAATAAACGTCATGTGTAGAAGTTATTAAAATCTTACAGTTTCTAGGCAATAATAGCGATATAGTTGTGGTTTTACATAGTATTATTTCTTAAATTTAGTTAGTTTTAATAGAAAGACAGTGGCGAGAACATCCTGGACACAAGCCATTGTTTCGCATCACCGCCTACGAACAAAGCCGTGACGTTCGTTGAACTCTTTTGTAAGGACTCTCTCCCCATTATGTTTATGGTAAATATTGATAACAAACCCCTCAGACGGTTAAGGTTATTGACCACTTTTTTAGAATAGCCCTCTAATAATAATAACGGATGTAAACTTTTTACAGCATACATCATCAATATGGTTCGCTTCATCTGTTATTGCGTGATTGGTGAGCGTTTAGCAAAAACTGCAACACGAAACACGATTCCTAATCATAAGACCGTACGTCCGTCTGTTACGTCATACATTAGTAATACATTGATGCTGGACAATTTTAATCTTCATTCGATAAATAAAAGCTATATAAAATATTACAACAATAAATCAGTATCACTTTCGATTTTATTGCAGATTTATTTAGATTTATATACAAATTTTGATTAGTCATGAATGTAAAATATTCTTTTGAATGTTAACTGCTTTTTCCGTTAAGAATTATACAAGCCAAGTTGTTAGCGAACGTATAATCTAATCAAGAAACCGAGTGTATTTAACTTATGCGTCTAAGCTTATAACTTCAAACATGTGTAGAAAACGTAAACTTTCTTATTACATAAATCCGTTAGACTGGAAAAATAAACAAGCCGGTTTACATACTCGTATTTGTTTAAAGGCGTTCTTTAGAAACTTAACTTTAACTGCAAGGTTTCTCGCGGGCATCGGATTGCACTGGGGAACTACATATATCAAGTTGCGACTAAGTAACTATTTTTATATCGTTGAATTTGTTATTATGAATTAAAACAATGCGAATAGTGTTTGTCATATAACAGTAACAATTATTTTAGACTGTTATTTTATCTAAACATCGTTTACTTAGTGTTTGTTATACGTTATTGAATTAAAAAAAAAGTACAGATCGACAACGCATGTAGCTATTCGTATTAGCTTGAGAAGCTAATTGTGGTTAAAAATTAACCATTTAATAGCACTCATTACAGGTGATCAAGTCGTAATTAAAAGAAAACAACGGATGTACCAACTGCAAGTTTTTTTTATTCTGAGTAAATGCAAGCATGCGATACTCGTATGAGAGCAGTTATAAACTCACGTACAACACCTGCAAGAAACAGGTTAAAAACTGCATTGCGTCAGCTTTCCAAACTACGGAATAAACGACTTGTAAAACTGTAATTTATTTTAACATTTAATTCGACTTAATCTAAACTAATCGCACATTTATTTTATTTATTTGTAACTTACATCCGTCATATCTATGTAAGGGAATGGAATTTAAGTTATTTCCTTTATGTACCAACTTAAAGGAAGCAATAACTTGCGAAACATTTTTTGCAATTTGTGTGTCAACTTTTAAAAAGTTTATCAGTCACTTAATGATGATCTATGTACAGTTATAAGACAATACCACAATTAAATACATGTTTTTGATATTTTGATATATAAATCGATATTAACTCTTAGCCAAAACAAGATTTTAAATATCGTCTAGAACATTAATCGTGGGAAAATTTTTAACCTTGAATTGTCGTATCCAGTTTAGACAATAGCGGACTTTAAACAATCGAAAGATTTGATCGTAACAATAATGTTTACGTTGTCTTTTTCTTACCCATTCAATTGTTAATCGTCGAGTACAAATTACGTTGACCTTACATGGATAGTTTAGACTGGGCCGACGTTTCTATCGTCATATAAATTGTGCTTAAAAACATTGTCTGTGCCATTGCGATTATGGGCTATAGTACCATATATGTATATGCGTTATCTTCTCTAAGAGCATGCGCACTGTTGTGCGATTGTCAATTGTTTCACAACCAATTAAAATGTTTAGTCGCACAACTTAAAATCGAGTATTCTCCTCTTCCATATAAGCTCATAGGAATCAAAGGGCGACTAAACAGCTATCCAATAGTATAGTCAAAGGAGTACGCGCGCTGTAATAAATCTAAGATTCTAAATTAACATGTAACTATATGGTTGTAAAAATTGTAACAGTGTACTTCTGTACGCATTTCTATTATGTAATATGAGTATTGCGCCGGCAAACGGAAATATTCGTTACATCGACGAGGATAATACTCTTGACACAAATTGAAGTTACTAAAGCGGTAATGTTTAACAAACACATCGAAAAAATCGGATTAAATAATCGATGCATAATGATTAAACTAAAAATTAGTTTTCAAATGAATCATACAATTGTTTTCTTCCTACTACTCGTCGACTACTGCAAATTAAGCTTTCTTTACGAGTCTTTATTTTAGTATTATTGTAGAAATTGATAGTATTTTCAGATAAATATAATAAGTTATGTATCAAAAATTATAGAACTCAATATCGAATTGATAAGATATTTTCATTTTATTCTGACAGATACTTAAATAAATGTTCACAGTAAACAGTTTATTTCTTTTCATTTACGTTGAGGTCATACCTAGTGAAAGTAATTCACAGAGCTGTGAGGCCTTATCTAAGGATAACCGGAGCCAGTCACGATTGTCGGGAGGCTTCGAACAATTAAATGGGTATATCGAAAAAACATAAAAACATTCTTATATAAATTAAATGCAGGGCGTATACAAGTTTGTATTATTAATCAATGTTATCATAAATTAATTCACGTTTTAAGTTTTTTTTTTTATTAAAATAACTAGCTGTTCCCGTGCGGCTTCATCCGCATGAAATTATGAAAATTTTATTTTATTCTTTACATTTGTCAAATTATCAATAACAAATGTCAAAATGATATGACATGACAAACCTTAGCAATCTTGTTTTCTTGATGTTGGCAGCAACTTATGTTCTCTTTCCCACATTAAGGTTTTTATTCAAAATATTTACCCACTAAGTTTAATGGATTGAAAATATATAGCCTAAAGCGTGACGTAAGTGTAGGGCTTTTTATTAAAAAAAGAATCATTCAAAAATATTGCTGTAATTGCTGACGTCTTAGGCAACAAAGAAGTGTGTGTTTACGCTTTATTAAAATAGTATGGATTTTTATTGCAAGTCTGCAGACTTTGCTTAATTTTTCTTTAAAAAGGTTGTGTATCTATTCACGTTTTGTATTAGACGAAATAACCTTAAAGTCCTTGACCCAATTACTAGGCTCCCAATGATTATCCGTTATTAATTGAGGTAGACAGTAAACGTGATAAGAAGTTAGCCTCTCACAAACTAATCTCAACGAGTCTCACATACTGTATTAATTTCAATATAGTGTTATCTGTATAAAAGTATATGTAAATATATGCAAACTAGTACCATCTTATTGTTATAAATTCTTTTTTCATACTTATGCACAATTTATGTACATATACAATTTATTACAAGAGCTCATATTTTCGTTGTTCCTTTTTTCGTATCACATCTTGCACTCTTTTTGTTTTACGCCTAAAATCATACTTTACTTTTTTAAAACATTTTTAATTTGTCTTTATCGGTGGCCAGTGTCTTTGTCATCATCAATGTCAGCCATCTTTTGGTCAATTTAGACCGACCAATGTGAAATAAATATGTATGTATCTAACTGTAAAATAACGTCCGTTACTTATTCAAAAATGCTTAATTACCATAAATAATACCATTCTAAAATCGAAGTATGGTTAGGACATTGTTTTTTTCAATATTTCTATTATTATAATTACGAGCAGTTTATAAAAATAACATTATGGCTAGACTTAGATAAGAAAACAATGCCTCCTATTTAATTCATCTAATCATTTAACAAAAATAATAGGAACAAATGTATACTCTTAACTGATTATGATAAAATTATAAAAATGCCTCACAGATAATATTAACAGATATAACCTACAATAGCAGGGGTAGTTACTAAAAAAATGTTCAGGTCAATAATGTACTAAGGCGCCCAACTATTCTTATTTCCTATTCAAATCTATTAAGAACCTATCTTTTTAAAATGTATTAAAAGAAATTCCAGTTAAGTCATTAATTAGAGATTAAATACGTTTCTGTGAACAATATTTGTCATTGTAAGTGACACACACTCCACCGGACTCCATTATTTAATGTCTCTCCCACGGCTAAGTACGTGCCTTACCTCCACTTTCTTGGAAAAACATTTCAAAGGTTGTTTAGAGAAAGCTGCAAAGTGCAGGTAAAAAACCCTTTGTAAGCAACAAAGAAATTTCTTTAAAGTTATTTCATATAAAACTTGTTATGAAACAAAGCAGCGAAGTAATACAAGAGTGTGTTATAATATGTTTTTACACAATGACATTGTAATAAAAATAAGCACTAGGGTAGGTTTTTAAAGACTTGTAAAAAAATTGCACCATCCCCTTTAAGAACACTATAAGACTTGATACGCGATTACCTCTATCGAGAAAATGGTATGTATACAGAATATAAAGTCGATATAGTTTGTACATCTGAATAACTCACTTAATGTCGATGGATAACGATTGCTTTCTTGAGTAAAACCTATTTTAAAATAGACAGATTTTAATGTCACATAGGAAAGAATGCGATGTAAAATTATTTAATGAAATGTAATTGGAAACACTCCGACCGGTTTAACTAAAATCGATGAATTCATGTTAAAAAAAAAAATTTATACCAAAAAAAATCAGGGTTCTTTTAAATAGTGCGTATCATGACTTGTTAAAAGTAATTCACGTGACAATACAAACGATTACTAGTTTTATAATTGAATTTTGCGGAAGTTGCAACACGCTTGTTTCCTATCTTCCGAGAACAATTTCAGATCTAGCAGCGTGTGCTTATTGTCTATAATTAAGAAGACAATAGCCGCATGAGCACAGGAAACTTAAGTGTCATTACCACGGGCGTAATGTCGTTGTATGCGGTACGGTGTACACCCCTATACCTTTCATATAGTTACAAGGTTAACATTGAACATTTTAGTTAAATATTTTATTAGTCATATACGTACTTCGTACTAATTACAACTTAATCTGGTGAATATGTGTGATACAGTCTCTAAAAACTAGTTTAATTAAACATTTACTACATTTCGTTAATTTAAAACTCGAAACTTTCGATCTTTGTGACATAATTGAGTGATCTATCGAGTTTTTTTCAAATTGTTTTAAATGTACAGAATTTCTTTTTGTAATTTTAACTTTGAAATTACATTGTTATCTTAAAACAGTGAGTATTCAAATAGAACAATAGCGGTATCGAGTTACGATCGATCAGAGGCGGGCGCCGCCGTCAGCCGGTAAGATTTTGCGATACTCGGATTATCAGCGGTCGCAATATAACTTTCGATTCAATAACATTTCGTAACGTGCCGTAATCTCCGTTGTGCTTATGATCGCCTGGTACTGTGTGCACTTTCTTTTCCTAGTTACGAGAGTGCGATTAAAATTTTTGTATGTAATTTTTATCGGTCCATAAGTTTTTATCGAGATCGGATTTACACTGTTCCAAACATAACACAACTTTTTTGTTACTAAAGTAAACCTTTGTTATTTTTCTGATTTATGTAATCCTATTTATTGTCTTTCATACTTCAACTGGTCAATGACAATAATTAAATCTATTTTTTAAATTACAAGTTTAAACAAATTCGTATCTCTTTTAAATATCTTTGCCGATGATTTTAATTAAAAAAAAAAACAAAAACGAATATAGGCCTTTCGAAATTTGCTATTTAAAAAACTGGTTGTGAAATGAAACCTCGTTTACTAATATTTTTAATGACTAGGATTTATTACCTTTACAAGTTTCCTTTTACGTTTTTATGTGGACTTTTAAAAAGATGAAAACGCTAAAAGCTGCTTTTTATACAGAAATGTATGTGAATGTTTTAGGTTATGTATATAACGGGAATTTTGATGTTAACGAAGTTAAGCATAATCTATTTAAAATTTTCAAGTTTTGAAAAAGTTACCTAATTCAATTTCACGTGTATATCGATTAGTGAATCGATACCAGTATAAATATTATTCAAACTAAATTAATAACTCGAACTTCTAAGTTATTTTTTAATTGAAGTGGCTAATGACACGCTGTAGGAATCGCTCGCTCTGTACCGTTAGTTGCCGTAGGCGAGCCACGAGTCTCATGGGCCAAGTTATTTTATTACCGGCTTTATTGCAAGACGATTACTACGGTTTTTAATTAATTTATAACTCTCATTTATTAGAAACACGAGTGTGTGTAATAAGAGTTTGGAACTAAATGATTTTTATGGTATAATGTTGATATTTTTATACTTATTTAGTCTTTTAACCTAATCTAACTTATAACTAATCTCAGTAATCTTATTTCTTACTAATATTATAAACGCATAAGTTTATATGGATGGATGGATGTTTGTTAGAGTTTGTAGCCTTACACGGCTGAAAGAATTTCGGTGAAATTTGGTACAGATGTATAGGATAGTCTACAATAACACATAGGCTACACTTTTTTTTTTAATTCCACGCGGACGGCGTCGCGAGCGAAAGTTAGTATCAATATATTGAAGACATCGTACGTATATAATTAGTGAATACATGTAGATAGTTAGAAAAACATCTTTGGTATTAACTTTTACGCTCAAATGAGAAACTTATGAACCCCGAATTTTTTGTAGAATGTATGAAATAAAACACTTATCAAATAAGTGTTTGATGGAAGGTTTTACACTTGTCATTATTTATCAAATAAGGTTATTTTATGTCCTTGAAGACATTTTGTAGATCATTTTATTTAAAAAGCCACCTTATTAATATTTCAATTTCATTTATTTCCGCGTTTAATTTGAAAACCTCTTTGTTCCGCATTTTCTTATAACCATTATTAGTTATTACGATATTGTTTCATCAGATACCGTAACAGAAAATAGACAATCAAGTGGCATAATTTATTATTTCCTTTGCCTTTTAATAGCCTTCGCCGGTCATTTTATTGTTTTGATTAATTGAATCACGTCAAATGGTGTTATTCTTTTGTTACACCTTTGTATTGCGGTTGCGTTGTGTTGAATACACTAGTGCTAGATGCTTACTTATGTATTGTGGATTCACAATAAAGCAATTCAAATATCAGTTTGGTTGTTATTGTATCCCAACTAACCGTGGGTTACAAGAGGAATATGAATATTTCAATCCTCCGTAGACTATGAACTTTTAATTGGCAGATAGTATAAGCGAACGCTAAATAATTATGAGCTGGTATGGAGCATTGCACCAATTTTGTTTTGACAGTCTACCCCGATCAAACTATGGCCAAAAAAAGTCTTCTGGGGCTTAAATATAAATAAAACATTTTACACCGAAATGCCGTGACAAGTGCTTGTAGGATACTCGTATAAAGTTGTTAATTATCTATTGGAATGTATTAAAATAAGCGTTTGACTAACATCAAACACTTACTTGAATTGTAAATCCTGTTAGTTTTACAGTTGAGCTGACGATACGATGTGCAGATGATTATTCTTTAATAATTGTCCCATTATAATTGCTTCGACATAGAAGTACATATATATTAAATACTTATATATAGAAGTATTTATAATGTACTTATACGTTTTTGGCTTAATGATAAAATTAAAGTAACATCAACAAATTCAGATTTCCATTAGAGTTTTTACAAACAAAATTCGAACCTTTCTCCGTCAATACTATAAACATATTTGTATGTATACAGTCTAAATTGTTAAAACCAGTACTTAATATAGAGAACATTGCAATGGATGAGGTGTACAGTTAGGTACGTTGCGAAACGAGTAGGGCGTCAGTACTTCGAACCAAAGTCGAACGGGTACCATCGATATGATACGCGAAACGCCTAATTTTACACTCACTTTACCCAAGTTAAACTATGAAAGACTAAAACTTAAACTACGGAATAAAAAAAATCCTTTTTAATATTATTTCGCTATCTATTCTATGTTGTTTATTTTTCTCTTTACAAATTGAAGTAGCATTGAAAATCAAGTAAACAATATAACCACGTATAATATTGGCAGTTTCATTATCGAAATTGAAACTATATTGTAAGGTAAACAAAAACAATCTGCGATTTTAATCCTAAAGATTTAAGATATAAGTTTCTATAACATAGTAGTATTGTAATGTTTACATTCATTAGTATCCGTCAAAGACAAACAGTATCGTAATCAAGCCAGTCAATAGGCAGCTGGACACCGCATGCGTACACATCATGTGTTACAGCTAATAGATTACAAATCCGTGTAGCAGCTTCGTAACTATTAACCTCAAACAAATGTAACAATACATACACAAATGTCGGAAATACACTGATCTTTATAAATGGATAGGTTGCAAAATTACAGGTTTTTTCGATCCGACTTAAATGCGTATGTTAACGTTACTGATGTTTACGTTTAAATCCTAGCTGCCAACTGTCAACGACAAAATGATGTAAATAAAATAAGCTCAAAGTACCATCTAGCCTGTCTATAGTTATAGGTCAGCGCGTAAATACGATATGCATTTGTTGATAAAGAATATTTGTTGTTGCTGTTTTCTTTTGATTTGGTTTTTACTTTTTTCGCTATTTTTCGAGCTTCCGCCTCCTTGAATCATGCTAATTGTATAAATGACATGTTGCTGCGTTTAATTATGTCTGGCTCCCAGCTTTGTTAGAACCGACTGAAGTTTTTACGTTATTTTTTGCAACTAACTCCCATCCTTCTCAGCGTCAGACATCTAATTCACGTATTTTTTGCAGCGTTTCTTTAAGTTGATATATTTCTTTGCTTTTGTACGATAATTATGACCCAAATGTTTTTCAAACATGTAATGATATTTTAAAGTATTCGCTAAATATGTATTTAAAGGGTTGATGTGTTATTACCTAAATTCAACTGTCCATTAAGTGTACCGTTTTATTGATACAAACTATCTAATGGTATTGAATGCCAAGTAGTCTGCGAAAACCGGCAAATTATGTACTCAGCCGTACTATCGAGAAGGGGCTGAAAACGATCCCGCGACGGATTGATTGATCGCTTTTCACGAATAATATGTTCAACAAACATCGATATTAAGTATTCATAAGCTCGTTATTTGTACATATTTAGGTTATGCTATGAGGTTTTTTATACTTTTTTAGATGGAAGCCAAGCGCTTAACCTAAATATTGTGTAAATACAGCTATAAGAGACCATCTTCAATGGAAATTAACAGTAGTTGTTATGATTTTTCATATGAAAACTGTGTTAAGAAGGTGAGCTAAGACAAAGTGGATGTAGAAATAACTTTAATAGTTATTTTGTTTTCTAGGATCTCCGTGGAAGGTCGAGGTGATGGCGGGGCCGGCGGGCGGCGGAGGCGGGGAACCCACGCGACTCATCCCCGCGCGGGTGCCGGCCGTCTTCGAGATATCCACGTCGCCGGGCGCGCCCACCTTCAGCAAAAATGAGGTGAGATAACAAGTCATGCAACAATATTACATACTTTCACGGTACTTTGTATTAGCTTAAATAAGAGATGCATAATAGACATCTAAAAGCGGTCGCAGTTTGACTAAATAATCGCGCAATTTTGTGCGATTGTATATTGTTTCGCTGCTAATTTAACTGTTTAGTTTCACAACTAAAAATCGAAAAGTGTGCGCACCGACACATAAGCTCATAGGAATCAAAGCTAAACAGCTGTGTTTAGTCAAAAGTGTGCGCGCCCTAAAAGTTCAAATTTAAAAGAAGAAATAAGTTTTAAACAAGTAAAGGATTCTCCTTTTTCTCAGTAAATGCCTGTACAAATTCATGTGTTTTTCAATCAAATACTAGTAACCTTGCGCAGTATGGACAATGTCATCATTTGTAATTTTTTGTCGTGATCAAAACCGAAATATCTCTGAAAGGTGTAGTTCCAATTGTCACGTTTGTTGTGTAAAGTGTAACTTAAACATAATACGCTGCAACGACTTCAAAACTGTCACGATTTCTTTTTATTTTAAGCAACCTGAAATATAGGTTAATGAACTTTGTCACGGAAAATCGATAAAGTGTTGTGTTCGATAATATTACAAAGCAGTGTAACAGTGTAAGTTCTATTGTTAATAATGATATTTTTTTAAATTATTATATACACAGTTGCAAAAATATTCTATCATCGAAGCGAACACTAACTTTAGCCGCAGTATGACTAATGACACAGTTAACTTTTCAAAACATTGTTGTAACTTAATTTTCTAGGGTCACAAAATTAAATCCATTGTTTTGTACATTGTAATGGCACAACATAAACTTTCGCCACTATAATGCTGTCGGTTTCTTATATATAAAGAATTAAATTCATCTCATTAAAGATAAAAAACAAGCTTAGCACATCTGCATGTTGCTTTCGAACTAATTACACTATGAGTGTTCAATGAAGTCTAGATGGGTAGGAAATAAAAGTCCTCGACTGTAGCCAAAGATATAGTCACATTTGGAATGATTTATCCTTGATCGCTATAGCGCTGGCATTTTTGGCTTTTCGATCGACATAGCCAATTTAAGATTTATTGCCTATCGGCTTCCCTTTCCTCTAAGTTACACACATTCATCTGCACAATTTACAAACGTAATATGACGAGTGAACTGATACTTTGGCATTTTTCAATATTTATCGATATTTCATATAAATGTGCGGAAGTTGAATAATATATCCCGTTTTCTATAGAATTGTGTTTATTTCACAGTTAACGTAAGCTCTAATGTTGTAAAACTTTCAACATAATCAGTGACCCACTAACTAGCCTATAATTAACGTATTAGAAAGCAAAAGTTTTGAATACAAAGTTGTGTTGACTACGAGAAATGTTTTCACATAAACCTTTTGTGTAATGTAACACCACCTTTATATTTCTTATATTTAGATACTGAGGAAAATTACAGGTAACGAACCTGTTGCAATATCTTATTTAAACGTTACATGTAATTATTGTTATTTATTGCAAGTGCATTCAGTAATAGTCTTATTTCTTGGTGAATAGCAATTAATAGTTTCCTTAAATAACTTATTCGTGTATTCGTTCATAATATCGATGTTCAATTATTTAAAATACAATATTTTCTTCTATTATGTTTAAACATTTTACTGTATCGAGAGAGAAACGTAGAGGGAGATTCTTGGTATTAAGTAACTAAAACGTCAGTCATCCATTACAGCCAGTACTGTAAATATTCGAATGATAGATGACGACAACTGGAGTGAGGAAAATATGGATATGCCCGTCCAATATTATACTATCGCAACAGAATGTTGCCATTCACCCTCGCCCTTCCAGTTCGTGTAATAAATTGATATTTGCATATTTCGTACGAACCTATTTACTGTAATGCGATATATGAATATTCAAAAATAATCTCTCAAAATTCCATCTTTACCTCGATAGAAACATCTTTAAAGTAGATTGTATACTCGTCAACGTTTTAAAAAAAAATTCAAGCTAATTATACAAAAGAACGCATGTCATCAGTAACTGGGGGGGGGG
>NW_013525024.1:9606-16436 GCF_000836215.1 Papilio polytes | reverse complement strand
CTGATTAATGCTACATGATATCTGCACTTAACAAAATCAAAAGAAAATGATTAGACGTTTGAAATTGTTCAGTACATTTTCTACTGGTTTTGTTTTCACTAAATCGTTAGACATTTTTTTTTCAACCCAAAATAACACTATCCGTTGTAAAACTGAACAAATACTAATATTTTATATGTTTATTCCAAGGTCGGTGTGACGGTGACCGCGCCGTCACGGCGGCCGGTGTCAGCGCGCGTGCTGGACGTAGCCGAGCGGCCGGGCGTCTACCGCATTGAGTTCACACCTGAAGAGGTCGGCACACACCTCATTGACGTAAGTTATTTATTATTATTTTTAATTACTGTTTTACGCCTGAAGAGTTCAGGATTAAACTAGACAGTATATTCATTCCTATAGGAATATACTAAAGCTAAATAGAACTCTTGCTAAATCTAACAAGGTTGATTAGTTACTAATTTTGGCAAAGCTAAATTTCTATAAATTGATTATTAAACCAATATTCTTGATTTTAGTATCAATTTTTATAATAAACAATTTGTTTACCATTCACCACAAACTTATCATGCGATTCTAACATCTAATTTACTCTCAATGCCTGTGTTTTCACGAACAAACATAGAATATGGTAATTTTTACAAGAAGAATATAAATTTCAAACAGTATCTATAGCAATAAACTAGCCCGCTACAAATGGTAGTTCCGCTTTTATCATTGCGAATAAATTTAATTAATAACAATGCGAACCGAAATTACCTTCACCATTCCATACAGAGTATTAAATTATTATCCAATAGGGAATCGTAAAATCTAAAGCACGGTAATGTCATGTACAATGACATTAGGTTTTCAGGGTTGTCGACAATTACAGAAAAATATAGCATGAATATCGCAATATAGTGTGCAAGTGTAGCTACTCATTCCATGATTAATAGTTACATCACTATAATTTTAATTACAAATCTACTTTTCGTTGCATACATTATTAAATTAAATGAACCAAGCATGCCACCCCTAGTCAAAGACTAAGCGAAAACTGTGAATATCGAATGACGGATGCTCGACCTTAATCTTTAAAAATCAAAGTCAGTCATGTAAATTACTCAATATGCGACTGAACTGTGCGTGACTGAATTATGTGAGTTGATGCAATCTTTTTTGAATCTTAATAGTATCTTGTCCTCTGAAGTTTGAAAATAGTTTTTTCGTTAAAGCTATTTCAGACTTCTTAGACCTCGATTCTTATTGAGAATAACCCATCGTAGATTCTACAAGTATAATGTAACCTAACATAGCGAATGCAGTAAAGAGTACATGCTAAAGCAAGGTTGAAGTTCGTCTACACCACAACCTGTCCCTTCACTCGTACATGTTACGAATAATGAATTTATTCGCAGACTCAAACTCACGCACTCGAAAGTCGTCGTGATACGAACGAACTTTCTAGACGAAATTTTATTCACATAAGAGGTGCGAATTTATCTAATTAAATTATATTTACCTTTCTCTCGCAATGTTAAATTAAAATACGATACGAAAACTATAGCAAACTGTGAGTTTTTGATAACTATAAATTCTTATTATGTCACGAATAAAATAATAAAAGTTATACTTGCATCAAATACACCATAAGTATCGCATACTTTAACAGTATTGTTAGTTGTAAATCTTATTAAAGGTTAAAGCATCGCCCAAATCGATTTCAATACTAATAAAAATGCTTCATCAATTTCTGATAAAATGTTTTCTAATGGAGAAAGAAATATTAAAGAATCGTTAGTATCAGACTCACTGTTTAACGCAGAAAAGTATTTTTAATTGTCAAATTTAGGTTACTTTAATATTTTATAACTTGATGTTGTTTATGTCGATGTATTTCCAGGTTTCAATTGCTGAGGATAAGTTAGCGGCCGGTCCTCTGGTGGCCAAAGTGTACGACTCGAGTCTTATCAAAGTAACAGACGTCGGCAACGCAGTTGTCGGACAACAGTGCCAGTTCAGAGGTAAACTTGTCCAAATGTTGAACAGCATTAAAGGAAAACTTGTCCAATTGACCCGCTCCTGTTTCACCTAAGTAAAATTGGGGAAGTTGTGCAGCTAACTCGCTTCGTATAAACTCTGTGAATATACAGACCGAATTAGATGCGGCGCTCTGAACCAGACTTCCTCTGCAACTCGACCCGAAGCTCTCAGTTTAAATTATACCATTACAAATAGTTGTTGAATTCGATAAGCAAGGTAGTGCTAACAATTTTAATAAACTTTCACAAAGAAATTTTAGGTAATTATTTTAGCGCATTTTGATATCTGATCGCGTTACTAATAAAACGACTTTTATGATCGTATTTTGTTCATAAAGGCCTTTTTAAATGTCTGTTTTAAAATTCTTATTACTTTCACGTGTGTCGAATTTTCGATACTTTTCGTTTTAATAACTGACCTAAAACAATTGCTAGCAAATGTTTCAATATTTAATTAAATTAAGCTTTGTTTTCCTTTCAGTGGACGCGAGCGCTGCCGGTGAGGGGCAATTAGAAATTTCAATAAATGAGGGTGAAGTCCCCAATCACGTACAAGTAAGCTTAGAACTTAATGAAATTAAACTTTGCACGGGAATATACACTAGAAATAGACGTTAAAAACACTGGAAGGTTTTTTTTCTCTCACTGCTTTATGACAAGGCATTGCGCCTTTTTATACATGAGTTTTTATAACGAATACTTAGTTTAAGATCATAGCAAAACTACAAACCTGGTACCAATTGTATCTCAAAAGCTTAAGGGCGCGAACCATCCTTCAACTTCACCTCAGAGGTATTGCCTAGGCGAAAGATGGCACAAAACATATGTATGCGGTAGGTTGGCGCCGGGTTTATAGAAATAAATGAGAAATAACTTACTAAGGGTGACTAGAGACTTTGCATGTTTTTCGCGTTAAAAGCTTTCTTAAATAATTCTTTATAAAATCTTCAAGGTGGTAGGCGGAGGAAGGTGTTTGGTTTTCTGGAGACCTGAAGCTCCTACGCCTCATCGAGTAGACATCAAGTTCAATGGGGAACCAGTTCCGTTATCACCGTTCGTCTTTGATGTAGCCCCCGCACAGAGAGTCACCATAGACACATCGCAAATTGGTAATTACGCTTCTTCTATGTAAAAATATTGTAAAACAAGCAAACGTCCATATTTTTCTATTATAAAAAAAAAACTAGAGTTATTTATGAAGCGCATTTTTTTAATGTTTTGTGTATTTGTATTTTGCTCTATGCTAGTCTATGGGACAGGTGACACTGACAGTGACAATGACATATGAGAATTCAATTGAAATTCTTTGACATTCAATATTTCAAAACTTTGTTTACAATTTGTTTTTCTGATTTGTTTTCCTTTTTACATATTACACGCGATTCTAAACTTTAATACTAATGTGATATCTGAATAATGTTCTCCTTAACAAAATAACAAATCGCAAAACAAGTAATGTAAAATGCTTACTCTATATGTTTTCCCTTCCTAGAAAGTAATCATACTTCTATTTACCAGCTGCCTTTTATTTTCTAGAGTTAATACCAGTTGGAGAGATAGCATCATGTTCGGTGCGAGTGGAAGGTTCAGGAGGTGGGGAACTGACAGTAACCGTCAGGGGTCCCCGAGGAGAAGTACCTGTGCGCCTCACCGGTGATGCGGCATCAGGGCTAGTTGCTAGCTTTACACCGAAAAACGTCGGACCTCACACTCTAACTGCTCATTATAACAACCAGCCAGTACCTGTAAGCAAGTTTTTATTATTTATTTAAATTATTTTAGTATACAATGTACAGTCTATTAATCCATTGTGAAACATATTCATTATGAAATTTATTTTAGTTAACCTTTAATATAAATGACTAATATTGATGTTGTTTATAAGACAAATGTAATATGTATGACATAAGGAGACAAAGTTAGGTAATTATAACAATTTCTTTTAGGGTACACCGTTTGTTTGCAAAGCATATGATGGAAAGTTGGTTAGTGTAAGTGGTGGTGCTTCGGCAAGAGTGGGTGTGCCTGTGCAGCTCGCAGTAGATGCTGCTCAAGCTGGAGAAGGAAACTTGGAGATCACAGTAGCCGCAAGAGGGTTAAACATACCGACACAAGTCCATCCACAGGTATATATAACAATGGAATCAATATTTGTGTGTAAGCTTTAATGTTTGATTTTTACAATTGTACTTTTATTTACAGGGCAATGCCAGGTTTACAGTCTCCTTCACACCAACTGAAGCATGTGAACACATTGTTAATGTATCATTTAATAAGGTTAGTACTATTCCTTATTCAATAATTAAACAAATTTGATAATTTGAGTTGTTGTTAACAAACATTTAAATTAAATTGAATACATTGATAGACTTCATAAAAAAAAGTTTGCTTTTGTTTTAATGTGATAACCAATTGCATGTTTTAGCCACTGTCTTACTATCTCACTCTCTTACTAGTGATATTATAAATGTGAAAGTTTAGATGGATGGATGGTTTATTAGTTTGTAGCCTAAAGAGCTGAAGGGGTCTGGATGAAATTTGGCACATATAGTCTGGTAGAAATCATTGCTTGCCTGCTTTTGTTATTTTTTTTTAATTCCACACAGACGGAGTTGCAGGCAAATCTAGTAGTAAATGAATAAAATCTTATTTGTAAACAGATGAAAGTCCCCGGCTGTCCCCTGATAGTAGCAGTGGCGGAGGGTGGCGGCGGTGGTGCGAGAGTCACTCTGCCTGGCCCCGTGCCGCTACACAGGCCTGCAGCCCTCACGCTGCACCACCCCACTGCCACGCTTGACCAAATTGAAGTTAATGTTGAAGGTATGTCTTAGTATAGATAAGCATAGGCATATCTTGTTTGCCCAGATTTAGGTGTATCTAAAGATAATCCAGAAATTAGATTTTATTGTGCTCGGTATTTTGAATAGATTTAATTTATTTTTAATAAGATTAATACCAATACTTTAGTAATGTATTAAAAACATTCATGAAACATATTAGAAATGTATTGTTTCTTTACAGGGTGGTTTAAATGAAGGGCAATTAATATAATTGAATCACTATAAAGGAATCTGTGGTCAAGTTACAAGTAGTTGGGGATGGTTTATAACGAACGATAGAGTCACGAATATAGTTTTAGTATTCTTCCACTCACATGCTTTTGCTATTCTAACATCCACCCAGATATAACTATAGATTTTTTCTTTCTTAATGCACGCAACTTGATATCACGCTATTATGTATTACTGTAATCATTACTAACATAGGGTAAGAATAAAGATAAAAACAAAAAAAAATTATGAGGTAACTTTGTACGATGAATAAAAAGGGTACCAACAAGTTAGTAAAATAAATTTAAGTAATAACTTTGATGTAACATGGACATGTTTTATTTATAAAGCTCATCCGCTTCGCCCTAACTTCTAACAATCATAAAGATAGAGAAAGGGGATTGGAAAATGATAGATACTGATAGTAAAGGGGTAAATGGGGGGTATTATTAGTTAGATGGTAGGGTTTGGGGAGGGGGGTGGGGTATGTTAGGGCGTGGCGGTGAGCTGAGCGTGCGTGTGCGTGCGGGCGCAGGTCCGAACGGCGCGTCCGTGCCGGCGGCGGTGGCGGCGGCGGGCGCGGCCGCGTTCCGCGCGGAGTTCGTGCCGCGCGCTGTCGGCGAGCACCGCCTCAATGTGCTCGTCGACTCCGTGCCTATACCTGCCAGCCCTTTCCATTTAAAGGTATGTTCTAAATACAACTAAATAAATAAAGTAAACATTTGTTGTGTTTTAAATTTAGAATCTATATGACAATCAGAGTGACAACCCAAAAAACAAAAAGCTTAAGTTACATAAAAATTTTATCATCATCATCATCATCTCCTTATCCTACTCCCGTAGGGTCGGCGCTACAGGTTTTTGTCCTCCAATTAACTCTATCATACGTCATCTCAGTCATCACTCCCTTTTTGATCATGTCACCTTTTACACCATCCATCTCTTTCTAGGTCTACTTCTACCAATGTACCCTTCCACACTCATAACTAACGTTCTCCTTGTAACATGCGATCCATCCCTCCTCATAACATGCCCATACCATGCTAATCTTTTACTCTTTACCTTCTCTACTACGGGGGCTACTTTCAAACTTTCTCTAATATACTCATTTCGTATCTTATCCATTCGTGTTACTCCACACATTGTCACGTCACGGTCAATGTAGCCGTCGCTTTGGATTAATGAGCCGAAGTCCCGGAAGTCGGCGCAAACTAGGAGATAAGCGCCATCTAAGGCAATCTGGATAAAACTGGATAAGTCACCGAAGTCGCAGAATAACTGCTCCGTTTTTGCTCTGCTTATCTTCAGTCCGGCTGTCTCCAGTTTATCCCGCCATCTCTCCAGTCTGCTCTGGACCTCAAGCGCATCTTCCCCGACAAGAACAAAAAAATAAATTTATAAATAAAATGAAGTGAAAAGTTAATTACTCGTCATAGAAATCAAAACTAATTGTTTGTGTGTGTGTGTGTTAAACGTATTAAATTAACAGCAACTACAAAGAATTACGATGTATTTTAAAGCTTTTACAATGTGAACTTATTGCTTCAGGTATATGACGTCTCAGCGATACGAGTCAAAGATGTCGCTCATGGGACTGTTGGAAAACCTGTAACATTCTTAGGTAAGCTATAACTTAGTCTTAAGTTCATTCACGTTTTAATGCATGAATAAATGATCGATTTAAAGTATTTGTGTTATTTATATGTTAGTGTGGTTATAGTGGAAACGATGGCTGCGGGGCCGGGCAACCTGGAGGTGA
>NW_013525024.1:5990-8896 GCF_000836215.1 Papilio polytes | reverse complement strand
GGGTTAGCCGATATGGATAGGCATATTATAGACTTCTTTTTTTTTTAATTCGGTATGGTAAATTAAACACAAATATGGACACCCTACTTTGAGACAGAAAATGACATAAGACAGTTTGAGTAGATCAAGTGTATGTATAAATTCCTTAAAGATTTAGCAAAAAAGTAGTAAAATTCCTTATTAATGTTATGATATATGGTGTGCAGGCAGTCCATTCGTGTGCCACATATCTGCGCCGGCGCGTGTGATCGGCGCGGGCGCGGGCGAGTCCCCGGACAAGGTGTCTGTGGGCGACGCCTACTCCTTCAGCGTGGACTCACCCGCCTCGCCGCACGTCGACGTCCTCGGGCCCGCCAGGAGACCTGTGCCTGTGCAGGTATGGAAATATTTCTTGTTTTCTTTATATTTATAAAATTCTCTACTTTTTACTAAAATTTTATTGTAGTTATAAGAAAAATTAAAAATAGAATTGTGTGATCATTTTGTATTCGAAAAATGTAATCGTGCATTTTCTATGTCTATGCTAATATTATAAAGGGGAAAGATTTGTACAAAAATGCATTATGAAATAATTCAAAACCCACTAGGCCGATTTCAAAAATTATTGCACCATTAAAAAGCTATCATAGTTTATCTTACACGTTTTTAATATATATTTTTTTATTTTACGTGGACGAAGTCGCGAGTAACAGGTAGTTATTAATCTTGTTTAGGTATCGGCAGAAGAGACAGTGGGAGAAAACGAAGCCAGTAAAAGATACACTATTTCGTTCATACCAGTCGATGTTGGCGATCACAGTATTGAGGTAAGTTCTCGGTGTTTAACTTTTTACCGACAGCGCGGCAGCCAAAATTACACTTTTATATTCAAATGTACATATTTACAATATTATTCTTTTAAACCCATATCAATCACATTTGGACGTTTAACACTCCCTGCGCTACTGGTGTTTTTCATTGTAACATTTTAATCATCAAAAAAGCAAAAATCTCGGTTACCAGTATGCCATCTCTTTGGCTTTATGCGAACTTCTTGTCCGCCAAAGAGGTTGGATTTTGCTGAACACTACGTAATTAAAAAAAGTTTATTCTTTCTTCAACTGCTGTGTTGCCAAGTAATTATTGTTATTTAATGAATTATTTATAAAATGCAGGTGCGCGCGGGCAGTATGGGCGGACACGTGGAGGGCAGTCCGTTCCTGGTGAAGGCGTACAGCGCCGCGCGCGTCTCCGTCACAGACATATCGCCCGGCGTCGTCGGCAGACCGGTCTCCTTCACTATTAATGCATCACATGCTGGTAAATATTACCAACTAGCTTTCGCCCGCGACTCCGTCCGCGCGGTATTGAAGAAAAAAACAAAAGTAAATAGCCTATGTGTCCTTCCAGACTATCATCTAAGTCTATACCAAATTTCATCGAAATCCGTTCAGTCGTTTACGCTACAAACTCTAACAAACATCCATCTTCACTTTCACACATTTATAATATTAGTAAGATAGATAATATGTTGTCTCTTTATCTGTATATTTTATAAACCGTTTTGTTCTAGGTGCTGGTAATTTGGAAATAATCGTCGCTGTCAATGGTCGGAATGTCCCGAACTATGTACAAAGTGAAGGAAATGCCAGATTTAAGGTGGGTTAAGTTAGAAATGGAATGTCAGAAAAAAAAATTAATTTAGCATAGTAACTTTTCTCCGTACTGTATTATTCGATTTTAGGGTTTTTGGAATCGAATTAAAATCTTTTTTCCACAATTAACGACATGCTTATTTGAATAAGTAGTTTAGTTATTTCTATTAAATATAATTCAAGATTTAATATACCAGAAACATAAACTTGACAGTTTGGATAGATGTTATAGTTTGTAGCCTAAACTGCTGAATGGATCTCGATGAAAATTGGCATAGTAGAGTATAGTCTGGAAGAACAAATACGCTACTCATTTTTCTTTTATGTATTTTTAAAGTACGCGAACGTAGTGACGAAAGCTTGTTCAAAATAAATGACGATTATATATGTACTTGTCTCCCAATACGGCCGGTCCCCGCGGGAGAACTACACCATTACCCTCCAAACAAAAGAAGTATACACTAAATACACGAACCCTTAGAACTCCAGAAAACCTGCAGGAATTGGAAAAATCCTTAGAAGACAAACTTTGATATATTAGGGATAAGCGAAATGAGAACATTGGATGAAAATATCTAGGAATTCCCAGATTTCATACTATTCCTTAAAGGGGAAATTGCGCGACAAAGAGGGGTGGGATTTATAATTTAAAACCACACGAGACCGTACATAAGTGAACTAAAAGGATTTCCGATAGGCTAGCGGTGCTCAATTTTAAGTTACCAGGCTACAAGAAGAACTGGTCTTTCATCAGAATATACGCTCCAACTGAACAAACAGAAAGACTAATTATTGAAACATAATACGATGATATATTGCTTTTGATAAAAAACAATTCTGGAAATCATATAGCTAAAGGTAACACTTAATAATGAAGAATCAATTACAAGATTTATAGAAATATCTGCAACAACCTAATAAAACAACTTAAAAAAGAATATTATGAAGTAGAATTAAAATCAAATGCTAATAACACCAAGGTAATATGGAAAATAGTCAAAGAGGTATGTGATTTACAGCAAACGAAAAATGTATCGCTTGACTTACTTTCTATCGATAAAACAGACAAAGAATCATTAAACAAAATGAACGACTACTTCGCAAATATTGGTAAGACTTTAGCTAATACATTAAATAAACTAGGAAAAACTGAACAAGCTCTAGCCAACGAAGCGAAAAGAGAAAGCCCACTGAATTCTATGTCAATTTACATAACAGATCCTGATGAAATACGTATTATTAATCAAGTCAGTGTCAAAACGAAAAAACATT
>NW_013525024.1:4533-5774 GCF_000836215.1 Papilio polytes | reverse complement strand
AGCTCCGCGCCGCGACATCTGCCCGCTGAGATACACCTCACTGGATTCCACAGTAAGTCACATGGAACGTCGCCAGCACTGTTTTAGTATTACTTGTGCCTTTGCCGACATGCCTACAGCTCCCTCTAGTTGTAATACAAACCTTTTTGACATAAGTTGTCGGTGGCCCTAATTATTTTAATGCCGGTACTGTTCACCAGCCCTTGTTCTAGTTTGGGGGGGTGATGATATATGGGTGGTCTATTAGTAACAAACTTTTTTTTTATTTCAAAGATAATCCTTACCAATTTCCGACATAAAGTTACATTTTTAAAAAACAATTGAAAAACATTTCGATTTCATCTTAAAATGTTGGACTCTCTAAGGGTAGTTGCCTCTCACACAAAGAGGTTTTACTAGACATGTATCGTTCAAAATGATCAAATCATTATCCTAAAGTGATCGACCGGGTTGCAATCCATATAAGATCCTGGATTTATCACACAGATCCATATTTACCTATTATTTAATGGATCGATCTTGACTCGCGATGCATTATAAATTAGTGTGCGAATGTCAAATACTTATCATATTGATATCGCAAGTACCATGTTCTATTAAAGTAACTTATTCTTCGTCATAGATCGGCGTTACAATAGCATTCTGATAAGCCTGATATTGATAGTATTCGTATAGTTAATGTACAATTATAAAAGTACTCTTTCGGAATTCGTATTAAATTTTCATTGTTGTTTACAATTCGTATACTCTTATGCTTTTGTTTTGTTTTAAACTATTTACAAACAGTGAATCAGTCTAACGACGATTATTTGCTTTGTTTCAATAAAGTAACGACTTGAGAACGTCGCGTGGTTGAAACTTTATAACGTTTAATAGATTCTGGTGATAATAATATGAGAAAAATATGTACCGTTGACTATTATTTGAAAAAGTATATCGGTAAGATTAGATGTTTATTTAATTATCGGAATAATTTTTTTTAAACCCTATCCGTGCGATTATCTGTTCGAGCAACCTTGTTCTTATTTGTATCTGAGAGAAATCTTCAAAAGATACATCCCCTTTTGGAGTTTGAGCCACTAAAACCTTCTCGGTTGCCAGCCTCTGCAATAGAAGAGGGTTCTACGATCTTGGTGGAACGCATCGGAACGTCTACAAGCAAGCTAGGAACAGAATAGTAATGTAAGATGTATTTGCACTTCAGCGGGCGAGCCAACAGTGTACGTGACGGGGCCGGGCGG
>NW_013525024.1:1932-2396 GCF_000836215.1 Papilio polytes | reverse complement strand
CGCGCGCTGCCCGTGCGCTGCTATCAGACCAAGTCCGGACTGCTGCAGGCGGAGTTCACCATCACTGAAGTCGGACAGAGCACTATTGGTGAGTAAAATATCTGTACTCTGATTCTCTGTCCTCAGCGGTATTTCCAGTTACGACTAAGGAATCTTCAAGAGAGCGTAGTCCTCCTTTAAAGGCCGGCAGCGCATCCGTGCGATCAATTAATATTAGACGATGCGTTACTCATTTGTCCCATTTTTTTTTTAAATAAACTATTACTGTCTCTGTTCGTTCCAAAGACAATTAGAGAGATGGATGTAGGAGATTCATCGTACAAATAGATTTATGGTATTTTCTATTTCCAGAGGTGTTGCACCTTTCGAAACCAGTGACCGGCAGCCCGTTCACCTGCGAATCATTCGATCCCAATAGGGTCGTAGTCTCCGGTCTTCCTACTGGAAACATCATAGCCCAGACA
>NW_013525024.1:0-1705 GCF_000836215.1 Papilio polytes | reverse complement strand
GTCCATCAAACGCCGACAGGCGGCGCTGACTTTACGTAGTTCTCTTTACTTCCGCAATGTCGCTAGTGTTGCAATACTATCGCCACGATGGCGCTAGTGTTGCCTCGATTTTGACATATGGTAGAATGTCATGAAAAATTACAGCAAAATAAAGAAAGTATATGAATTACATGCAACAAAAAAACCTTAACAATTATGAATTAGGAAACAAATCTCTTAGTTTCCTCTTCAGGGAGGCTTTGCTGATTGCTGTTGTGTTAGTTATCGGTATTAAGAATTTGTTGATATATTTCGGAACTACAAATTTTTTAGTGCGTTCACTATAATAATTCTTCTTCGCTTTGACTTCGCGGAGTCTTTCTGCCGCGGCTGCCCTAGTGTTATGACTGTTAGCAATTACATCTTTATGAGTCACAAATCTTGATATGCTTGTAACGTAATTAGGTATTGCGTTTTCTTATCTATAGGTAGTATCTGACACTCTGAATAGCTTATAATAATCATTTTTGTGTTGTATCTCCAATCAATTTAATTAAACCTATCTAATTTTTAAATTTTAACCCGTATGAACCCAACCCATAACTACTGCTAATGACAGAATCAGCTAACGCATAGTATACCATGAACATAATGTGTTTGTTAACCACTCTTGAGCCGATATAATTTAGATAACACAGATCTTAATCTGTTGCATACAATATTTATATGCGGTCGCCAGTTAAAACAGCTATCTATTGTCAAGCCTCACACAATCTACCCTCGGACAGTTGCACATATTCTGGTTGCAACGGTGAAAGCATTCGAATGAGACTCCAATGACATGAAATCCGTGTGCTGCAGCCTGTTTTGCATTCCTATTATAGGGGGAATATATATGCATAGAGTATAATTTCTCCATATTTAATAGTATACCACTGTCATGCGCCCATTGAACTACACGATCAAAATCATCATGCATTAACTTTTTCATTCTCTTCAACTCGCTGCCAGCCAATAACAAGCACATGTCGTCTGCATACATATACACCCTACTCGTATAGTTCTCGACCACATTGACCACATTGTTTACATGCATAATGTACCCAACCGGAACGAACACTGAATCGGTCGGCACACCTAGCACAATACCCGACTCGGCACCCTTTGGTCCATTCACAACCGTAAATATTGATCTTGCATCGAGATAAGAATCAAAAAATCTGTTAGTTGGACCACCATTCCCACATTCCTCCATGGCTTGTAATAGTTGATTATGCTCCAAGGTATCAAGTGCCTTTTTGAAGTCAACATTACCATCGCTCAATTCATTATTGACATAGTCAGTGACCTGTCCGAGAGCAGTGTCAATGCTTCTACCCTTTCTAAAGCCATGTTGACTGTCGCTAGTGATATAGTGCTTTTCTAAAAATGTGCTAACGTGCTGAAATTCAAATGGCCTCTCGCTCGTTTGCCACCTGATAAAAAATATTAATGAAATGTTCTTATTTATGAAATGTATAATATTTCAGTGGACACGAAGGAGGCGGGCGTGGGCGAGCTGGAGGTGGTGTGCGAGGCGGTGAGCGAGCGGCACGTGCGCGTGCCCGTCGACGTGCGCGAGGACGGGCACATGCACCGCGTGCGGCTGCGCCCCGCCCTGCCCGCGCACTACCGCATATACATCACATACGGAGGTACACATTCTTAAGGGTAGATTTCGAAAATT
>NW_013525023.1:0-1260 GCF_000836215.1 Papilio polytes | reverse complement strand
CTAATATTATGAATCCGAATGTTTAGATGGATGGATGTTTGTTAGAGTTTGTCTTAACGGCTGAAAGGATTTCGATGAAATTTGGTATAGATGTAGAGGATAATTTGGAAGAACACATAAGCTATTCACTTTTTTTCGCGGACAGCGTCGCGGTCTAAAGTTCGTTTATCATAAAATAGGCAAGTACTTGTTTAACTATAACAAAAAAATATTGTTAAACTACTAACTACTATGGCTTATATTATATCAACTGCCCCCTGTATCATAAACTGAACCATGTTATAGTAGTTTAGGGGAGGCTGAAAACCAGCGCGGCCTTCAGTGACAAGCTGGAGTCCGCATCAGCTGAGCCTTTTCCTTTTGACCAAGAGTTTGTATCTTTATTTTTATTTCATTAATAATTGTAAGTTGTGTTCTTTTAATTTTCTTTTGGTCAATAAATAGTGTTTTATTATTTTACTATTTATTTAATGAGAAATACTGAAGAAGAGCAATATCAAGAGCATATGAAACCTATGGATGTAAAAGAAGCAACAGAGGTCAAGACCATGAAAATGTATGCCTGCCCTTCTGAGTTACGATTGTGTTATGTTGTTGAATACTAATTGACTTCGATTTGATAATTTAAGAATAATAGAATAAAGGTCACAAAGAAAAAGAAATACAGCGACAAACATTACCCTCCTGTGAGTTGGGAAAAATATTACATTTTTTATTACAAACCTTTATAAAGATGCTTGAAATAACTTGTAATAAGGTTCTAAGAACCGTCTCTTGCGCTTTCGTGTAATAGAATACAGATAAATTTATGTTGAAAAGGGACTACACAACTGGAAACGTTCAAAGGGATTTTTAAATACGTTTACTGCGGCAAGCAAAATTCATAATTCTTCATCTGGTGTGGCGGCGGGCTGAAATGCGCCCCCAATGATATTTCCCCCAGTGTGTGGCAGGTCTTTTTAGACCCACTAGCATTAGGACAGATTAAATTGCTATAACTTTGTGGAGACGTAAGGTATACATTTTATGTAATATAATGTCTGCACCTGAGATAATCGTTTCGCACTTGCGAGTGGGACATAATTTTCTTCGTCTACACAAGCTTGAGTACCGCGTCAGGTCGATATCGGCCTGTTACGCAGTGAGCGTGTTAATATAGAAGTACGAAATGTTACGAAATCTCAAACCGTGAATTCCTGTGAATTACTTGTTCTGATTTTATTTCGTACACTTTACGATTGATATATCGCATGTCGGTTT
>NW_013525022.1:0-2090 GCF_000836215.1 Papilio polytes | reverse complement strand
TAATCCATCCAAATTAGGCTTATCAACATAATTACATGACATTCATAGATTTCTATTTAGACATCCAAACACATGTAGCATCATGTAACTACAATTACAGACAAACACATCTTGCTTCAAATACTTAACATGCATAAACAATGATTACATACAACATCCCTTATTTTAAACAAGACAATTTTGTAATAAGTATAAACAAAGAGTATTTTAGTTATTAAACAGCTGATTAAAGTTAGCTAATCGTAAAAAAAAAACTATAGTCTGTATATATAAAACAAAACATACAAAATTAAAATCAGCTATTAGAATACTAAAACTTCATCATCACCAGCTCACTATACGTCCCCACCGAGGGGCTCGGAGCCTACCCTAATCAGGGGTGACTAGGCCATAGTCAACCACGCTGGCCCAGTGCGGGTTGGTTGACTTCACACATATCTTTGAATATCTTCGCCGATATGTGCAGGTTGCATCACGATGTTTTCCTTCACCGTAAGAACGTCGGGTAAATTGTGTACATATGAAAATTCGAAAAATCGAAAATCACATTGGGACATGGCGGGATTCGAACCCAAGACCTGTAGATTACAAGTCAAGTGATCAAACCACTGAGCCACCGACGCTCCTCTACTACTAAAACTTAGCAAATCAAAAATAAAACAAACAAATTCATAAAAAGAAATATTAAACGGGATACTAGAGGTCTGCATCTTGATGAAGATGCAAGGCTTTGAGTTCTAAATGTGTTATTTATAGGCCTTACTATATTTTAAGTAAACATACAGAATATTGATAGTCCCCTTTCCTGTCCCTGCCCCAGCCATCTTTCCAGGAAGAGGAGTACAACTGGTATTTGGCCTTAAATTGCATAAACAGATGTTTGTTTTTAATCTCCAGGTGAGAGGGAGACATGGGATGAATGGGGAAGTCACTCCTCCCTCAGTCAACAAGAAGAGGTAAATAATTCACATATGTATGTATTTATCTGTATATTGTATAGGAGACTCAGTGACACAGTGGTTAAGCACTTGACTTGTACTTTACAATCCCCGTGTACTAAATTTAAGTTGAATTTTATATCTACAGTTAAGATATTTATTTTTTCATGTAAATAAGCAATTTCATATCAGACTAAATGGCAACTTAACCTTTGCTAAGAGACAGATGCTTTGCTCTTATTTATGGAGTTGGAGACGCACATAAAGAGGATATTCTCTTTACCACCCTTTTCTTATAAGGGGAGGTTGGGAAGAGGAAGTGGATTTGACGGTGGAGGAGATGCGTAGGAAGGGGAAATATCCTCTTTATGTGCATCTCCTCCTCCGTCGCATCTGCAATTGCAGATGTCTATGGACAGCGGTCGCTTCGCCATTTTGGCAGTTTCAGGTGGTCGCTTGCTCGTTTGCCACCTTATGTTATATAAAAAAATTTCCACCAAATTAACTTTCCCTTTCCCGATAAAAGGTTTGAGAGAGAGGGACTAAAATAAGCCTCCATAAAGCGGAATTACTGCTAATTCATGCCTGTCTTTTCTTTAATATTGCTTATGGTGAGCCCTACATTATTAAGATGTTACAGCGGGCTCTACCACTGTTAGATATCATCACTGGCAATTAAATTGAGCTGTAATTCAGTTCAAGGTTGTCTGCTAATTTACTCACTAATAATGAGTTGACGTTATAGTTGGAAGTATCGAGAAGCAAAAGGTTAGCGTGGTATGGACATGTTATGCGACGAAATTATGGGGACATACAGGGGATGGCTACAGAGGAAGAGGAAGACCGAAGAAAGTATGGATGAATTGTATGAAAGAGTGCAAGAAAAGAGTGGATTCAGATGACGGCTGATAGAGATGTATGGAAGAGCACATACTGTGCCGACCCTCCGTAAGGGATAAGGGCAAGTGGATGATGTTATAATTGGAAAAATCGCGCACATTGACTAAACTATCGCACAAATGTTCAGTCTCGCTTTTTATTATAATATAATATAAGTTGGCAAACGAGCTAGCGGCCTGAATCCACCGAAATGGAAAGCAACCGCTGCACATAAACATCCGAAATTGCAGCGTTGCCTATCCTTAATTGACG
>NW_013525021.1:0-890 GCF_000836215.1 Papilio polytes | reverse complement strand
CACAAAATTGTAAGAAGGATGACGTACATTACTTACCTCACATAACAGTATCCAAGGAGACTAGTTTAACAACTAAACTGCGACCGGTGTTTGATGCCTCGGCAAAAGATAAAAATGGTCGATCATTGAATGATTGTCTACAAGTGGGAGAGTTATTAAAATACCTTGTAGATACGGTGTTTAATATTTTGCTTATGTGTTTTATGTTTTTTTTCTTAGATCGCAGGGTTGCAGTTGTTATATTTGTTCTCTTCAACTCTTTTGGATTTTATAGGATGTCATGTGCCCGGGAAACAAACTATATTAATGTTTTTATTTTTTACAGTTTAATGTTTTCTTATTACTTACGTAACAGATAAAATAAGTGTATGATATGTAGTGTAAGCGTTCGATACCTTTTATATTTGGTGTTGGAGGATGTTAAGAAATGAGGTTGTAACTTACAACCTCGTTTACAACTTATAAGACATCGAACGCTTTTTATATTTTTATATTTGACTTGTTCTTTTTTTAATATATGACAATTTATAAATATGTAAAAACAAATATATTTTTTCACTTCGCAATCGATCGTTTTCCATTCACCCCGCTTCCAATCTTTAACAATTAAGCAATTATTGTTAATATCTTACTCTAGTATTACTGGCTTTATAATTTAAGACATGCGCTCTAAAAATGTTTTCAAGCTTTTTGCGGTTCTTCCCCGAAAGAATCGACCTAATTTGTAGTACTACATTTACAGTATTAAATCTCATTTATTTCAAGAACTATTATTAAGTAATATTGAAACAAACAATCAAAAGAATGGTAATTGTGGTAAGATATACGTAGAATTTATGCACGAAACGGACGACAATTGAATAAACATCTGATAGAGTTTCTATCAAGTT
>NW_013525020.1:0-1638 GCF_000836215.1 Papilio polytes | reverse complement strand
AAAAAAAAAAAAAGTGAGTATCCTATGTGTTCTTCCAGACTATCCCCTATGTCTGTGCCAAATTTCATCCATACCGTTCAGCAGTTTAGGCTACAAATTCTAACAAACATCCATCCATCAATCCATTCACCCATCCATCCATCCATCCATCCATCCATCCATCCATCCATCCATCCATCCAAACTTTCGTATTTATAATATTAGTATGACTAGCTTTCGCCCGCGACTTCATCCGCGTGAAACTAAAAAAAATCAAAAGCAAGTAGCCTATGTGTTCTTCCAGACTATCCTCTACATCTATACCAAATTTCATTGAAATCCGTTCAGCCGTTTAGGCTACAAACTCTAACAAACATCCATCCATCTAAACTTGTGCATTTATAATGTGTTTAAATATTTTTAGGTGCAAGAAATCCTTTTAGAAGACAACACGCATTATTTCATATCCAAGCGAGACAATTACCAAGGTAATATTGTTTTTATAAAACTAGTGCTCGCCCGCGACTTTAATTAAGTTTATTTCATTACAAGCGTTCTAGCATTGTTGCTTTTTTTATACTTTTTTGACAATAAAACAATTAAAATTAAGGTAATACAAGTTTATGTGATTTTTAGCTTCTTTAACCCGGTAACGCATTATTTTTTTCGTTTTAAATATGTACCATAAATTGAACATAGATTAAGAAAAAAAAAGAAAAAAAGTCTTTTTTCAAAATAGTCTATTGCGTAAAGATTGATGTATGCATTATCATGCATTTAAGAGTTAAGTGTTCTGGTTCTAACTAGGGTTGTAACGGAACTCCGCTTCCGCATCCGCAAGTGCGGAAGTTCCGCAAGATATTAACCCCGCATCCGTTTCCGCTTCCGTTATATCTTATGTAGAGTCATAACGGAGGTTATTTTACGTCTTTAAAGCGAGTGGGGCGATTAGATATCGTTTTTGCGCAGGCTTGATGTCAACTAACTATAATTGTTATACATTATACGAGTATTTGCATAATAAACTGTATCTTGTAATTTTGTACCAATCTATATTTTAAATCAACGTAATTTTCCTTTTTATTTCTTTAATAAATCGCAATTAATATTTTATTATTGACCTCCGCTTCCGCTTTCGTTAACTTCCGCGTTAGCGCAGGTGAAATCCTTCGCATTTGCATCCGTTAAAAGTCCTCCGTTACAACACTAGTTCTAACTATAAAAAAGACTTTTGATGTTTAATGTTTAAAGAGTTTTATTCCCAAAAAGACATATACAGTCACTTACATGAGACTTTACATTTACAATATGTTGATTGTCGCCTATGTTCTTTTTATATAAATTTTGTACAATTTTCTAATATATGTTTTGTTAACATTACTTTAAACATATTAAGTGAATCCGCATTTTTAATGGAGGATGGCAATCTGTTAAAAATTTGTGCTCCTTCGAAATTGATATTTTTTACGCCATAGTTGGTACTTTGGGCAGAACAAGTAAACTTGCTCTCCGGTTATTAATATGCGATATTTTTGCAAAAGATATGTTAGTGTTAATTTGTTTTTTTATGATTTTTCTAATGATGATGCATGCTTTTAAATTTGCATTTAAATCTGCTTTTAAATTGTTTTTTTTTTAACTATACATTTCTACCAGGGT
>NW_013525019.1:4914-6045 GCF_000836215.1 Papilio polytes | reverse complement strand
TGCTGGGGAATTGTCAAGACGTTAAAGAAGGTTTGTATCAGATAAAATGTAAAAAAGAGACATGTACAGATTTTAGACCCTTATACTTACCTTATATAATTAGCACTTAATTATTAACATAAAGTAATCTAAAAAATACTAAGCTTTTTGCATAAATTAAGAAAAAAAAACAAAATTTAATCACTTACATTTTTAAGCACACTTATCTATGAAACATTTATAGATTTGTTATGATAATGCGTAGTCGACTTAAGATGGCGTACAGATTACATCCGCCGCCGGCTCAGCGGCTCAACGGCTCAGCGGTTGGCGAGGGTCGTAATCCCGCGCCGCGCTATTCATATAACTATTAAGTGTATTTTAAGTGGCGTTAAAAAACTACAAGTGAGTAATTTTTTGTAAGTTATAAAGCTAGTTATATGATGTATACAAGTGGACTGCACATGTGCATGTACTTCTTTATCGTTAATGTGAACGTACAGTTATGTACAACTTCGGGTCCGTACCCGCGCCTACATAAAAACTGAACTACAGTTCTGTGACTATCTCTGATTTTTGTACTGACATTAGTCACACGGTGTGCGATGCGATGCGATACGATGCAAGCGCGACAAGCCGACGGTGAAAGGAGGATATAATTTCTGTGCTACATATTGAAGTCGTAAACTTTGCAGAGAGCCTTTATGAATTCCGGGATAGCTTCGGGAAATTGAATTTTTAACTGAAAGGATTTAATAACATCTAACGGGCAAAAATTCATAATATGTACATTTAACAGATATCGTAAGAAATGATATAAAAAAAAAACTTTACATTTCACTTCTCACTTACTAATATTATAAATGCGAAAGTTTACATGGATGGATGTTAGTTAAAGGGTACCGTCGGAACGAATCAACAGATCTCAATGAAATTTGGCAAAGATGAAGAGTATAGTCTGAAAGAACACAGGCAACTAATTATAATACTCACATTCGATTTGAATTAGTTCGGCTGTTTATGCTAATGGGGATTTGGGAATGTACGACACTGATAATTTGGTACGTCTATCTTGATGAATTATATTTAAAGCATAATTCAAGAAAAGAGGTCGCTCATGGTGCCGATACAAAAATCAAGGAAACAGTTCTC
>NW_013525019.1:3218-4815 GCF_000836215.1 Papilio polytes | reverse complement strand
TCGCCGCTGTCGCCGCGTGCTTCTCTGCTCTCGGAATGAGCGCGAAGTTTTCCTAACGTGAGTTAATGCCTGTCACTGACACGAGCACAACTTGAGTGACAAGAGATGCAAAGTACAATCCTTTAGTGATGATTGCAAAGAGAGTGACGTCTGGTCCGAAATGTGCTCTGTGTGATTTGGAAAGCGATCGTGTGACAATAGTTTAAGATGTACGAAAACTGTAAGTAAATGTGTAGCAACACTACATGATTTTTTTTTCGCAGATAAAATCTGTAAATCACTTACAATGTTACAATTTCTGTTTTTTTTTTTAAATCATGGCATTGCATGCGTTTTTCGTAACCAGTAGACAAGCAGACGGTTATCAACTAAAAACTTTGGGGGCTCGTCCCGGGTACGAATTGCCGCGTCTCATTTGTCATTGAAACTTGATACTTTTACTTGTGTCATTGGTGATATAGATTCTTACAAAAAGTAAATGAATAGAACTTGAGCTCACTTTACCGTTTACTAGTCAGCTAAGGTAATGCTTGGCGATGTCCCCGGATCCGGCGAGCGGGCGAGAAACGAGGATACCGCATGGTATGGCTCCGCTGGACGACTGGCCTCGCCATCGCCACCACCTGACTGACTTAGGATTTACATGCTAGTCCGCGACGTGTGTAGGTACCTATAGAAGAACTACCTACTTGTTTGTGGTTTGCCACATATCTATTACAAACTGATAGGATACAGCTTTAAGTTCTGTCTAGTTAGAGTTTCGACGACCTTAGAAAAAAGCAAGTTGTAGTACGGCCTGTTGTGGAGCGCGGCGCGCTCGTGTGCGCGGTGACAGCTCAGCGCGGCGCAGCGTGCTCGCAGCCGGCAATGTCCCGTCACCGCACTGCTCAAAGATTACCGAGTTCCATCTTTGGGGAATGTTTCAAATTGGGAGGTGGAGGTCATCGATCATATCAAAAAATATTGAACCGCAATGCTATCAAGAATATCGTCTACTGGCTGTTGGTCGCGACTTCGTCCCGAAATTAAAAAAATATAGGCTATGTTACACACTGATAAACTTTTTAATGGTGTAAGAAATCGGCACAGTAGTTTTGAGTTAATTAATACGTAAAAAAATACAAATCTTTCCTCTTTAAAATATTAGTATAGACATATAGGTATAGATTACATTAAATTTAATGATTGCATTTATACTTTACAAATATTTCATAATTATACGCCAAGCCATCATACCACAGCGTGGGCACAAAATAAATAGACTGTATGAAATTGTTTTCATGGGAGCCCAGCGAATAGATGTGAAGGAGTGACGCGAAGCGGTCAGCGCCAGTAGAGCTGCAAGCTGCGTGCCGTCCTAAATATGTACAACTTTAGATATATTAAATGCTGTTGTTTCAATAACCTAAACAACAGTTAAGTGGCTTGACAAAGAGCATACATACATATATACGTGCAGCGTCAACAGAGAGACGGCTCGATTTGAGCTCGGTACAATGATTTGAAAAGATTGGATAAAGTTAAGAATGTGTACATTAGAGGAAGTTTGAAAGTAGCGCCAGTGGTGGAGAAATTGAGAAGCAAAAGGTTAGCGTGG
>NW_013525019.1:0-2821 GCF_000836215.1 Papilio polytes | reverse complement strand
CCTCGGTGGGGATATATAGTGAGCTGGTGTTGATGATGATGATATATTTTCGGAAACATGAATGTACCTACCGACAAACAACTTGTAATATAAACGTTAAAAAATTCCATTGAAATGTGATATCAAAATTTAGCGATAAACGACATTAAAATAAGATTTAAGGATTATAGCAAATATTTGGCATTGTGTGTAGTGCGGCGCTTGACCTTCAGGCGGCCGTCAAGACATCTACCTGCGTCTGAGCGCACCTTATCTCCTTATCTGACGGATTATGTTCGATCTGTTGCGTGCTATCATCGATATCGCGTTCGTGGCAGAGTGACCTTCGATTGCGGCTCTACGTATTACGTTTATCTGAAAATATTCAAAGAACAAAGCGGATTTTACAACAAAACAAAAATGTATTCAGTCTATGTTATGAGTTATGAGCCAATGTATTAACCTCTCTTGCCCGACATTGACACCAATCTGACAATACTCACCTTCTTGTTCAACACAAACGTCCGTAGTGCGGCGGTCTAATAAAAACACGTGTTTTTTTTCGGAAATTTTAATATAACCGTAGTTTAATGAGGTCGTTAATCAAGCCGTAATATTTACGATAAAACCGAACCTATTAGTATGATTGTGAATTAACTTAAATAAAAATTAAACATCAGGCGATCCGCTGCTCGTTTGCTCACTTTACCTATAATAAAAATGACATCGAAATCCACATTCGTGGAGTCAGTGTAAGTGCAATGTACTTTGGAAAAAGAGAAAACAAATTCCTAAAAGCGATAATCTAAACATTACCTACTTGCCCACGAGAAAACAAGTTGATTGTACTGCTGCAGACTATGTGTTAAGCTAAGTCCTGATCCGTTGAACTGTTTCATACTCGCCTGGCAACTACATAATAAGGTAAATCCCTCCATCCATCAACACATTCACGTTTATAATACTATTCAGGATATTAAGAGATAATCTCGAGATAAAGATAATGAGATTAAGATTATTCAGTTTATGTATTATTAATTATTAAAGATTGTCCATTAAGTCCGTGCCGATTATCGGTAGGTGATGGATTTTGCTTTAACTAGCTTTTGCCCGCCGCTTCGTCCGCGCTGAATTATAAAATAAGATGTTCCCGTGCGGCTTCGTCCGCATAAAATTATTAAAAACTTTATTTTATTGTTTACATTTGCCAAATTATCAATTGCAAATGTCAAAATGACATGACATGACGACAAATTATGGCAATCTTGCTTCCTTGATGTTGGCAGCAACTTATGGTCTCTTTCCCACATTAGTGTTTTCATCCAAAATATTTACCCCCTAAGTTTAATGGCGTGAAAATATATAGCCTAAAGCGTGACGTAAGTGTAGGGCTTTTATTAAAAAAAGAATTATACAAAAATATGCTGTAATAGCCGACATCTTAGGCAACAAAGAAGTGTGTGTTTACGCTTTATTATAATAGTATAGATTTAGTAAGTATGCTTTATGCTCTCGCAGAAAGTGTTCTATATCTAAGGATATAGCAGCAGCGTTTTGTAAGTATCTTCGAACAAACATCCAAATATTTACATTTCTAATTTACCAATATTTGTCCACGACTCCGTCTGCGTGGAGTTAGAGAAAAACAAAACTAAAGCAAGTAGCGCATTTGTTCTTCCAAACTTTGCTCTAAATTTATGCCAACTTTTGTTGCTATCCGTTCAGTAGTTAAGGCGGTAAAATCTAACGAATATCCATTCTCATAAACTTTCGCATTTATAATGTGAGTGTGATTAAACAAACTACATTCACGCGTATTCAAAAAAAAAAACTACAGCTGTATTTACAAAAAAATGGTAACGATTACGATCCATTCGTTTTTGTCAATTGATACGCCTTAGAAAATGCCAGCAAATATTAAAACGCACTACAAACAATTAATGGCTATTTTTTTTAATCCGGCAAATACCACACGAGCGGCGAACAACAGATATGCGCTGTTTATGGCGATGGTGTCGAATGTTTGACCTTGAATTTTAAGAATTTTCAGTGGAGTACGTCGCAGCCAGACAGACTGAGTAAAACAGAAAGCGACAATAAAACTCGTGGAACATTCCTAGTAATCCTCCCATGAATTAATTTAAATAAGGTGCGTTTTAACAAAAAAAAATGGGTATGAAGTAATTCAATTTAAGTTTTTAACACAAAAACTAAATATTCTCAAAAAACACAAACTAAAAATTAACGAAATAATAATTGAAAATAGTTAACCTCCCTTATTGTAGCAGTTATGTTTATATTGTACAATTGATAATCACTAACTTTCAAACAAAGTATGAGTTATCTAAATCGGTTACCTAAGAAATTAAGTAAAGAACTAATACATTGTTGCGTAATTCACTCATAATTCTGTGCGGCCGCGCGCCGCTGTTGCCCGTTATATTTTGATAACTTCTAGATACTAGGTCAGAATTAAATACTGTAAAAGGCAATTATGATCTTTAGATAAGGATTCATGCCAAATGCGAATAAAAACGTTTTAAATGATGTTGGATTTCGTTCGACGGTTTTCGCGAAACAAACGGTTATTGTGCGACAACCTAGATATATGCTATCGCGGACTTTAATTTAGCCGATTAAATGAGCTACAATTCTTCCATATATCATTTTTATGTAAGTCTTATACATCGGTTAATCGGAAAATCGGTTAAAAATACCTGTTTCTTATAAAATAGATTAACAAAGTACGCAACGGCTGGCCATTTGTGCATGTGTACTATTGATTTCAAACAAGTACATATGTATTTTGTTCCAGCGAGGGCGCGGCGGGCAGCGGGCGAGC
>NW_013525018.1:0-987 GCF_000836215.1 Papilio polytes | reverse complement strand
ATACGGTAAATATACACTCAGGATTGATTCTAGGACCTCTTTCTTTCTTGTATCATCTATCACTATCCAAAAAGGATGCGAAGAGTAAGAGCTCGCGGAGAATATAAAGGAATAAAAATAAAAATAAAAATTATTAAAATTCATATAAAAAAGGGAAATGATATATAAACAGCCTAGCAACGATTGTAAGGGTTTTTGAAGAATCTTAAAATTATATTCTAATTTTAAAAACTATAAAAAAGTAAAATGTATCAAAGAGCCTTATTATAGCGCCAAGACTATCTATCTACTATTATCCCCTGGGCGTGATTTAAATACCGCCCTGGGCTAGTTTACTAAAGCGTTCTTATTTACCACGACGGACTGGGAGGTTATGAGTGTTATTTAGATATTAACGCAGTGTTATTTATTGTTAGCGCAATGTTTAACCTCAGTAATTAGGAAAGCCCTTTTCTGTGAAGCGCCCTGGGCGGTCGCCCAACCGTGCCCTATCCTACCGCCGACTCTTTACAATCCTTATCTAGAAACATAGGCTGTCCCAGAAAATTGAATAGCAGCTCTAATAATTGTATTTAAACACTAAATAGATTATTGTTCAATATGTTGGTCAGTTTTTTGATAAGTATTAAATATCAACATAAAGTAGGTGGTGATAATGGAATATAGTATAACATAAAATTTTGCCGGGATGCTGTTTCTTTATAACATCACTTTCTAATGTACTCAAAGAAATTAGTTCCACGATTATACGCCAAACGCGAAGATTTTTATATTTCTGATCTGATATTACGCTTATAATAGAAAAGTAATGGTGTACAATAATATCTTAAGTTACTGGTCGAGCGTGTTGCTTCTATATTGATAAAGCTAAAGTACAGTAATCTCTAAAATCGTCTAGTAAAAAGAGATCAGCGGTATTTTATCTCATTTTCTCCCTATAGAAGTATATGAGACAAGTTAAGTGTTGTGTTGCAGCCAGAGCCCGGT
>NW_013525017.1:0-2940 GCF_000836215.1 Papilio polytes | reverse complement strand
AGCGATCGCTTTCCATTTCGGTGGATTCAGGCCGCTTGCTCGTTTGCCACCTTATATTATAAAAAAAAAGATGGCAAGCGGGCACTACCACTGTAAAAGGTTTTTATCTAAAAGATCTCGGACTACAGGACGTTTTTATTTTGTCTCATTTTGAAAAACTTAAAATGTTAGTATTCGTATATCGAGTATTTAATTAAATAATTCGTTTTAATATGTTTTTAAATTCCGTAGTTGTAGGACAGTTGTTGATAATTGATTTAATTTTGATGCGTCACGATTTCCAGTTGAACGAAGTGATTAAATTCGTAATGTAATTTTGCTAAACAAATTGATAATTACTACGTAAACTATCGCACAACTGGTGTAGCGGTAAGCTAATAGTGGTAGAGCCCGCTTTAACATCTTCGCACGAATGGGTCGGCTCGCCCGGTGTTATACCACGACCACACAGAAAACATGCGTGAAGTGGAAGCAATTTCGCGTTTCATCTGATGAGTGTGGTGCCGAAGGCCTAATTTAAGTCCCTTTCCCTTTCCACCATTTTCTTAACAGGAAAGGATGGGAAGGAAAAGTGGATTTGACGCATAAGAGGGGGAAATGTCCTCTTTATGTGCGTCTCCTCCTCCGTCAATTTAGCAGCGGTCGCATTCCATTTCTGTGGATTCAGGTGGCTGCTTACTCGTTTGCCACCTTATATTATAAAAAAAAGCATTTCACGAAGTTTTCTATAGGAATTTATACTTTGAAAACGTATTTTCCTTTAGCAAAGTGTAGATATGTAATTTCTGTTTAAACCCTGATAGCTGTATTTACATAAAGTTAAAGTAAGCTGTTGAATTTTAACTTATTCAAATTAAGGTGTAACTTGAACGTTGTTAAGGAACTATTTCTTGTAAAGTTATTACACTATCTATATCTATATGTGCTTTTTAAAATACAATCTATACTATTATAATAAAGCGTAAACACACACTTCTTTGTTGCCTAAGATGTCAGCAATTACAGCATATTTTTAAATAATTCTTTCTTTAACAAAAACTACACTTGCGTCACGCTTTAGGCTATATATTTTCACACCAGTAAACTTAGGGGGTAAATAGTTTGGATAAAATCTTATTGTGGGAAAGAGACCATAAGTTGCTGCCAACATCAAGGAAGCAAGATTGTCATGACAATCTTGACATTTACTATTGATAATTTGATAAATGTGAACAATAAAATGATTTTTTTATAATTTCATGCGGATGAAGTTGCAGGGCATCAGCTAGTTTACAATATTTGTCGCCCTCAAAGTCAAGTTAATTTACTAAGGGAGTCTCTTAGTATAGATTCAACGAGATAAATATGTGGTGGTAGATTGGGTAAGAAACGCTTAAGGAAACCTTTTTTTGTTTGACTTTCTTATATAAATCTTAAATATATGATAAACAAAGATTAAGCGTTCCCTTAGTTTACCGTTACCGACTCTTTGAGAGTAAAAAGCCTCAAATAACGAATCAAACATCAGTAATTACCAGGTAAACTATTGGCATATAATATTTTAAGCAAATTTAACAAATCAAGAAACCTTTGTTAAGAATTTAACAACTACCAACTGCTAAGAAGGAATAATAAGAGATGGCACCTTGTCAAAATAAGTCGCACAACACGATGAGATGGGAAATAATTACCCAATGAAACTCAAAAATATTTTCAATTTTAAAGTAAATTTTCACTACCAACGATCGTCATTTCATACGTATCTAAACCGAAGGAGAAAAATCGAAATTTGTAATTACGAGTACACCATAGTTAACCAATATCCAATGCCGGTTGCATTTGCACTTTTTGTACTTTGCACAGATATCATCACGAATTTTACCATCACCGTAACAAGAGGATTCGTAACGTCATCCACGTCGCAGAAAAACACAGAGTTGAGAACGCCCTTTAGGAGATGGTCAAGGAAACGGTCGTGATCCTCAGGAGTGACGAAACATAACAGTACGAATTATAACAGTGGTAGAGCCCGCTTTAACATCTTCGCACGAATGGGCCGGCTCGCCTAGTGTAATACCACGACCACACAGAAAACAGGCGTGAAGTGGAAGCAATTCCGCGTTTCGTCTGATGAGTGTGGTGCCGGAGGCTTAATTTTAGTCCCTTTTCCTTACCACCCTTTTTTTAGGAGGAAAGGATTAAAAGGAAAAGTGGATTTGACGGTGGAGGAGACGCATAGGAAGGGAAAATGTCCTCTTTATGTGCGTCTCCTCCTCCGTCACTGAAGGGTAGGCAACGCATCTGCAATTGCGGATGTTTATGGGCAGTGGTTGCTTTCCATTTCGGTGGATTTAGGTGGCCGCTTGCTCGTATGCCACCTTATATTATAAAAAAAAAACTGTTTAGAGAAAAGCTTCACAATTTTTATAGAAATGTTTGTGCAATGGAAACCAACGTTTAAAAACACATTTCACACGTATTAACATTTTAATTGAATGTAATTACATCGGGGACTGCATTGAATTATCTCAGTTCCGATAAATCGTTGTCAAATTAATTATTAATATAAAATAACGTATTTCAGTAATAAAACATTCGTTTTAATTATTAAATTATTCGTATTGAAATACTAGCAGTTGCCCGCGACTTTGTCCACTCAATATTGAGATCAAAAAATAGCCTATATGCCTGTATGTCAGCTAACCTCCAGTAAAAGTCAGGTCGAATTGGCCCAGCCGTTACGGAGATTACCCGGAACAAACGCGGCTTACAGACAGACACAAAATTTTAAAATGCAATTTTCGTTATCAGCAACGCAAGAACATCATTGATCACAAAATCATCAGATTGTTTCACAGACTTTAACTCGAGTGTGTTGTGTGTAAATAATATCATAGGACAACAGACATAGGACATTTTAACAGTGGTAGAGCCCGCTTTAACATCTTCGCACTAATGGGC
>NW_013525016.1:0-2023 GCF_000836215.1 Papilio polytes | reverse complement strand
TTGGGACGTCTGCTCCTGTCGGTGGCTCGGACACGACTGACTTGCTATATAACAATAATTCTTCACCTCATTTTTTTTCATCTTGACATTCTCTCCTTTCTTTTCCGTGTCGCTTTTTCTTCCTTTTTTATTCCATAAAATGTCTATGCAACCAGTAATATACATATATTACATTTGTAATAAATTACAATTTTACAACTGCTTCTTATATAAAATAACAATATTTAACAATGGTTGCAGTCTTACAATAACTTAATTTAATAAAAATGTAATACAACAGAATACAGCGCCATCTCTTGGTCGATTACATTTAACCACAATTGTCCTTAAAATTTCATTCAATGTCATGTTATAGGTAATATATATCAACAAAATATTAAACGCCAGTCTTCTGTTTTATAAATGGATAAACATTAAAAAAAACAGTACATCTGAGACAATCATACTAATGTTATAAATGCGAAAGTTTAGATGGATGGATGTTTGTTAGAGTTTGTAGAGTAAACTACTGAACGGACCTCGATGAAATTTGGCATAGATGTAGAGGATTGTCTGGAAGAACACATTGGCTCTTTTTTATTTTACACGGACGGAGTCGAGGGCGAAAATATAGCTACATACACATCTTTGACCCAATTACAAAATAATTCCAAGTCTATTTTAACTAGAATGTAATAATAACAATATCGTATGTAAATATGTCAAATAAATACGCCACGAATGTGTTGTTAAAGCCTAAATACGGTTTCCAATCTCGTTCGCCCTTTCAAGTAGAATTAAACCCGTAATCAAATAAAGTAGCCGTAATCACGACACTTTGATATTAAACACCACTGAAAGCTACGCTATGCGATACTATACTATAAATATTTTTAACGTGATTTTAAAACAGTCGTTCGAAATTAATTTTAGACTTTTATAATTTAACATTAAAACAAATTTTAAAGCCTGAAATTATCTACTAATTGTTAATATTAGATTATTAATAATTGTTACAGTCTCGAGTCTCGAAACTTATGTCGAGCGGGGCGGCCCGACATGCCTGTCGGGGTACACTGAGGTAAAATCTCGGCTTACACAATCATTCAAAATATCAGACGTAAATGTTTTCAAGGTTTTTTTTTTATCATAACATCTTTGACCAGACTAGAATATAAAATTATTACACTTAAAAATTTTAAATGTCGGCGTTGCGTGGACTAAAACCTTACTTTCTGTCCCTTATTATCTTTAACTTTAATTTTAATGCTTTGTAAATAACCTGCTATTAATAGGCTCGGAATTTCGTTTCTATTATTAACTGTCTTTTGTTTTACATTGTGGGATTCTGTCTGTCTCCAGATATCTGAAAATCCATCTTTTGTAATTGTAGTGTATTCACCTACAAGTAGTTTGTTGACTACATGTAATGACTACAAGTAGTCTAATGACTATGAGTAGTGGTTGTCTCTGGCTGGTCGGAGCGCAGTCGTATTCCTGCAGTGGAGTGGAACGGTCGTGTACCGCGATCAAATGCCTGTCGTATTAGCAAGCTAAGTGCATGTATTTCACAGGTGAAATAGAATTCAATTTAGATGAAGCTTCTAATACTAAGTAAACCCTATTTTATTCAAATAATTATAGTCTACGAGAATATTTTAATGTCAAAGCGTTACGTGAATTTTCGTAGAAATGGGATTTTCTTTGGGCATATTTTACATTACACAAATTGCCTTACTCTCTGTCACAGTCAGATTGTAAACATGGGCATTTGATAATCCTACTATCTACTATAACTAGTGGAGACTGACTACATAGCAATTTGACATTGTCAACCAAAGTCCATAATCGTAATTAACATGTAGTACATAAGAGTAATTCTTTCTAAACTTAACTTACCTCATAAAGGTAAACATTTAACAGTATGTTTTAGATAAATTATTAAAGTTACATGACCGTCTCTATGTAACTTTAAATTTTTATTTGGTATCGAGATTAACTGACGAATTGCACAATTTAACGGCGACTACCTTCCGTACATTAA
>NW_013525015.1:215-1537 GCF_000836215.1 Papilio polytes | reverse complement strand
TTACGCGGAACAAACGCGGCTTGCGGACAGACAGACAGACAAAAATTTATTAAATGCGATTTTTGTTATCAGCAACGAAAATACATCATCATCCCGAAATGTGGAATTTTTGTTTTAATATTACAAACAAACACTCCAATTTCATTATATGTATAGATAGATAGGATAGATTAAGGAACGGACGGATTAAACAGATGGACGACTGTGTTTATAATTTGACCTGAATGATCATATCTGGAGTCTGGAGACTATTAAAATAGTCTGAATATCATCATAGGTCCAATTAATTTCCATTTGTTATGTCAAAGAAGTAGTTATTTCATATTATGTTGAAATTAATTATGATTAATATGACTTACTGATAAGTTCTGGCTTTGCTGCAATGTATGTAGGACCGTCGTGTCTGATATCGTTCCAAAGGTGTTTGACCATCGTGTTGGAATGCATTGTCAAGTGACCCAGACTGAAATATATAAAATGAGTTTTTTAAATAAGAATCATAGATGTGACTACAATGATATATAGTTATAACAAAAAAAAAAAAACAAGGTACGTCGGGGGTAATCTTTTCGTCTATACTAATATAATAAAGCGTAAACACACACTACTCTGTGGCGTAAGATGTCAGCAACCACGGCATGTTTTTGGATTTTTTTTTAATAAAAAGCCCTACACATACAACACTCTTTGGGCTATGTATTATCACGCTATTCAAGTTTGGGGGGTAGATAAATTGGAAAAAACCTGCAAGTGGGAAAGGGATCATAAACTACAAGTTGCCAACATTAAAAAAGCAGGTAATGGTAATTGGCAGTTGCAATTCAGAATTTAACAAATGTAAACAATACAATAAAGTTTGTTTAATTTCAACAACTAGTTAGATGATAAACGTGTGAGATTGGGTTGTGAAGTAATGGAATGTCATGTACCTGAGTACTAAAACTGGTTTCTCGGCGGCGTGTGATTCAACAGCGTCCCGGAGGCTGGCGAGGCCTGCCATAGCGCGCATGGGGCGGGTGCCGCGCGCCGACACGCTCTGAGCCGGCACGTACACCTGCACCAGGCCGAGCTCGCAGCACGCCAGCGCGCGCCGCAGCCGCGAGTGCATCTGCACCGCGCCCTCCCCGCTCCACCACCACGCACCCTTCTTACCCTAAACACACAAAATACATATCGATCGGTGAAAGCTTATTTGTTTTAAGCGCCACTAGGTTAAATGTTCAGTAGAGCCATTTAAAGTTTTCATTAAAATAAAAGCACATTGTTAAATTTATTATAATTCTGCATATTTAATTCAATCCGCAGATTATTAATAACTGCTG
>NW_013525015.1:0-178 GCF_000836215.1 Papilio polytes | reverse complement strand
AAAATATAGCCTAAAGCGTGACGCAAGGATAAAAATAATCATTCAAAAATATGCTGTGATTGCTGACATCTTACGCAACAAAGAAGTGTGTGTTTACGCTTTATTATAATAGTATAGATGTATAAAAGTCAATATTGCCTAAAATGGCGGTTGAAACAAATAGCCTTTCACCCGTCTA
>NW_013525014.1:0-989 GCF_000836215.1 Papilio polytes | reverse complement strand
GACTCCGTCAGTGCGAGATTAAAAAAAAAAAACAAATGCAAGTTGCCTACGTATTTTTCGAGACTATCCTCAACATATATGTCAAATTTCATAGAAATCCGTACAGCCGTTTAGGCTACAAACAAACATCCATCTAAACTTTCGCTTTTATTATATTATGATAAAGCAATTAAAAAAACCCGAGAAATACATTTCTTAATTAATTATCATTAATATAAACTTTAGCGATATAAATAAAATTTGATCATTTGTTTTAATTGTAATCGCACAAATAATACGCGAGTGCCAACCCTATAATGCTAATCCACTCGTATTAAAACTCTAAAGCCATAAAAATAAAGTATCTTTTTCAACAAAACAAATCCCGTGCCATATTGGTTTTGGTTAATCACTCGACAGTCGATAAACACGATGCGTTTATTTTTTATCGATATTCGTTTCAACAAACTTTTTTGTTATTTCTATTACATGGTACATCACTAACATGATATTGTTTTGTCATATCTTGTGTCAACATACCAGTTAGTAGTTAGTAGAAAACTTTTTTTTTTTAATAATTCAACGTTAGTATGTCGCTAGTAACGTAAATGCGAAAGTTTAGATGGATGTTTGTTAGAGTTTGTAACCTAAACTTCTGAACAAATATGTTTGGTTTAGATGTAGAGTATAGTTTGGAAGAACACATAGGCTACTTACAATATAAATGCAATGATATTTGCCACAGATATAGTCCATAATTTGGAAAAACACATGGGCTATTTACTGAGTTTTATTTAATCGGCGCTGACGGTGTCGCGGGCAAAAGCTTGTTTGTTGCATAAAGTTTTAAAATAACGCAATAATATTGTTAAATTATTTTTAGAGCAGTATTAATGTTTTTATAAATATAAATTACATTGTTTTAAACAAAAAAATAATGTTTGGGTACAATTACAAGTTTAACGTCAGTACCTAAGGTTGTCAAAAATCTTTTCGTGAATTAATTTGTC